>NC_064627.1:159680398-159985298 GCF_023864275.1 Schistocerca cancellata | reverse complement strand
GGAGAAAAAATTTTAGTTTGGGAGCATATGCAAGTTGCGATGTCATGACTCGAGTACACTGGAACACTCTTAAAGCAAGCCATAGTGAGGGACAATGATAGCGCCAGCTGACTCATCGAGCAGAGCAGGTAGTGGGCTAGCTGCTTGGTACAGAGAGAATCTTTAGAAAACTGCGTTGAGGAGTTCGCAGATGGATACAAACAGACCAGTGACACAGTCGATCACGTGAACTGCGCGTGGTATGCTCATGATGTACACGTGTAACTCTTAGGCGTCTGGAGCGGGCACAAAATGTCCGATTGGCTAACATGAACTAAGAAGGAGTAAAGTGCCGAAATTTCGAAGCAGTTTGATGGTAGGCGCTTTGCGATTGACAGAGATAGTTTGCACAAGATGAAAGGAATACTCCTATTGGTCAGAAAAAGACATGACACGGAGCATGAAAGGGACCAGAGGAGTTGGGGGGGGGGGGGGGGGGGGCGGCCCGAAGACAGTTTTGCTACGAGAGACACAAGACCGAAAATTTTTGGGACTCTCCTTTGAACCAGCGTCAAATGCAGACGAGGGTGCATCAAGCTCTGTATGACACAAAGGAGGAATTTTGTGTGAACACTGTTTTCATGTCGGCTGACATTCAGCTAGATATTAGCTGCAGCGTCATTGAGCTCCAACACTGGAGAAACGAAACAGCCACGTAGTTAATTGTTCTTGCAGGAACTGAGATTCCGTTGTAATATGCACGCTGCTCCATCCATACACTTGAATATGGCCATATTTCAAGACCAGGGATGAGTGCATGTTTTCTCTCCTAACGAGAAACATAGGACAGTTTCTACTGATAAAATCAGCAAAGATTTTGATTAGCTTTTATAGGACTTTCAGAGGACACGGGCAGCCATGCAGCCAACAACTCATCGCAGCTAAGGTAGATACCGCTAGCAGAGGCGTAAGCTTGTTGGTTCACCAGTTTTCGTCCACTGCGAACTCGAGCAACCTCGAGTAAATCTTTTGCTCAGCTTGTCACAAAAACTAGCCATTCTCCGTAGGCTTGACTGTCATCATAAATATTACCGAACTTAGTACCGAAATCAGATGATTTCTCGTAATATTGGCCAACTTCACGATGTAATAGTAAGAATAATTCTGTAGAGAACGTTCTGATTAAAATTTGCTATTGTGTTCAGTGTGATTTCGATTAAACAGGAGGTAATCCGTTATCTTGACAACTGGCCTAACATTGTCATGTGTCAACCTATGTAAATTCGTGTATTCCTTTGACAATAATCTTGCATTCAAAACAATTTGCGTACAGCTAAACACCGCTGTGCTCTGTTATAGAATAAGGGTCCACTCCTAACCCCAGTCATTTATTCTATAGACGCTAACGCACTTACAGGGTGTTTTTGCTGAGGTCTGATGAAGGAGAATAGCAGTGGAGTGTCAGAAACAGACTAAATATAAGCATATTAGCCACATCCTTAACAAAGTACAATATACATTTTAGAGCACTCTAGCTGCTGTCTACCTGTTACAAAGTGTCCATGTGACACTATACCACTGAGTTGTACAGAATCAGCCCAGTAAGATGGTTCGATCAGGAGGCGCAGGAGGATGGCAGAAAGAAGTAGCTGCGATTAGACGTGCTCATGACGACGCCTTGATTGAAGCTACCAGCCCGATGATAATCTCTGAGTTACTGGGCCACATCACATCCCCCTTCAAACTCCATCTACATCCATACTCCGCAAGCCACCTGACGATGTGTGGCGGAGGGTACCTTGAGCACCTCTATCGGTTCTCCCTTCTATTCCAGTCTCGTATTGTTGGTGGAAAGAAAGATTGTCGGTATGCCTCTGTGTGGGCTCTAATCTCTCAGATTTAATCCTCATGGTCTCTTCCCGAGATATATGTAGGAGGGAGCAATATACTGCTTGACTCCTCCGTGAAAGTATGTTCTCGAAACTTCAACAAAAGCCCGTACCGAGCTACTGAGCGTCTCTCTTGCAGAGTGTTCCACTGGAGTTTATCTACTTCAAAGCTTGACGTTTCGATCACCCCACTGGGATATTCTTCAGGCTTTTAGTGTTGTCGTTGAATGGCTGAATATCTGACCAGATTAAAAGTCATCCAGGGTCATCGGTCCTGAAGGTTATCCCAACAGAGGGATCTAAACGTCGAGCTATGAAGGACTTTGAAGATGAATGTTATGTAGCCTATGGATTGAGAAGGGTATACTACAAATGACAATGGCTACGAAACCCGGCAGACACTTTTTATTACGTTGGTCTATCAACGTGGGCTGTCCAATAAAAAAATGGTTCAAATGGGTCTGAGCAGTATGGGACTTAACATCTGTGGTCATCAGTCCCCTAGAACTTAGAACTACTTAAACCTAACTAACCTAAGGACATCACACACATCCATGCCCGAGGCAGGATTCGAACCCGCGACCGTAGCAGTCGCGCGGCTCCGGACTGAGCGCCTAGAACCGCTAGACCACAGCGGCCGGCGGCTGTCCAATAGTTTAAATGGAACGGCATACCACTCGCAGCCTTTTAATATTGCATAAAATTAGTGGAATTTTTGTAAGTACCGTGGTCAGCAACAAAATTTGTTGACATGTGGTCTGAGTATCCTTTGGAAAAGATAAGACAGACCTAATAAGAGGCAATGTCTCATTGTAAGTCGATCTGCTATTCACGTGAAAATAATTCATTTACTTTGTTCTTGTCACATGGCTGTCTTCTTATGATTCACTTCATAAGAAAATATTGAGTGATTATTTTCCAAAAGAAAAAGGCATGTGGATTGCAGAGAAGCATACAATAATACCATGAGACATAGCCTCTTGTTAGATTAGCCTCCTGTTTCTCCACATGATGACCAGAGAATATTTTTCCCCTTCCCCCCCCCCCCCAAAAAAAAAAAATTATATAAACCTTGTCTTAATCGTTTGTGTACTGCTTCTGTAGCTTGTCGATGAGCTGTAACCTCGAAACATGTTGCGAATTATGTAGTTTAAGAAGTCAAAATATCCTGTTATGCAGCTCTAAATGAGAAGACCGTTCATATTTTTGAAAAAGTCCCCGTCGATTAACGTTGAACATGGCTTTAAATTGTAAATGGTCGCAAAAGGATCCTAACCGACAGACGCAGAAGCAACTTTCCCAAATGACAATTGCTGCTGTCGTTGAGTGCAGGTCATTCTCAGCTTCTTTCCGAGTCAACACTGCAGTTTACATTTGGAGCAGGGGACGTCGAAAAGACTATTGTTCACAACCGCAAATGAAGTTAGAAGAGAGAAAGTGGACCATAGCTGGCAGGGAACGTGTAGAATAAGATAAGCTACAATTTTGCTAAATTCAAATTGTAGAAGGGGTCGTGTGCATAGAAGTCACACAATGACGCATTTATTAGATATCAGAGGTGGTTCTGTGATGTTCTGTGGGTGCTTATCGTACCATGACTTGGGTGCACCGCTTTAGGTTTCCGTAAGCGTGGATCAGGATGCTTTCTAGCATTCTGCATGGTGTCTGTCTATTCTATATCGTGTCTGCCTACCACTTTCGCGCAACGACGCTCTGAGCGTGTTTTTTTAGGGAATTGACTAGTTTGAACCTGGGACCTGTTGCTGGTAAGGAGACGCCAGACCACACCTGACATGTAGAGTTCAGAAGAGTTCAGTGAGACTAGCGATGATATAACCAAATACTTAATGATTTCAGCGTCAGCTCCACTGCACTCCCTGTAAAAGAATCTTAATACTAACTAAATTTAGTGGAAGTGGTTCAAGGCTTTCCTATTTTTAGTTAGCTGGTACAATAACGTCGAAAAAGCACTTAAGTTTACCATTGGAAATTTTATTCTACTCACAAAACATTGTTTATAAATTGCACTATTGATAAAAGGAAATTTTTAATACAGGATGATAAAAACCAACTGCGTTCAACAAAAATGTGAACGAATATTCCGTGAGTGGGTTTCCAAGTTCTACAATGGATCGAAGAATGACCTATGCCATATCACATCTATAATCTAGGTTTAAATTAAGTTTCACAAGAGAGAAAACTATCAAAATGGTCTACAGTGACCCTCAATTATCTTTCATTACTTATCTAACTTGGCGTAAATTACAGTGGCTTATGTGGCTTCTCAATAACTATATAACAGAAAAATCATCGTGTTTCAGATTTTTTCTTCAAGTGGCAAATGTGAACACCATGAGCTTAAATTGACGATCGACACTAGTATTACGCAAAAGGGGGGTGTAACAGATGAGACTTCTGCAGTTCTGAGTGAAGCTTTATGCGCTGTTATGCGGCATCGCGTGCGTTCATTACCTTGTCGGTGTTCGTCAGGGGGCGGCAGGCCGCACAGCTCCACTCACCTCGCTGTCTCGGAAGCAACTCTCTCCTAACTTCTCCTTACTACAATTTACCGAAGTTGCTTTAAAAAAAACTATCTGGCTGTGTTTTCATCTGACCAATCAGCGTCTCAATGTTAACATTAAGCTCCACCTACAAAAATTCTGTCTATCCAATGGGAAACGTTATACTTTTCGTGGTGGGGCAATGTTTTTAAAGTTTGCAACGTAGCAGAGACGCGAAAAAGTCTCACGTTAAAACTTGCGGCTGGGGTGGCCCTTTTAGTGTTATTGTAGGATCTATACTGTTCTTCTGGAGGGCTCTAGCTTTTAATATGGGCTGGGGCGTGGTCCTAGCGGTTAGCTGGCAACGTGGGTGTCCGTCCCTTATCGTAGGGCCTTCTAGCTTAACACGGTTCTGCTCTCGGCTTCTGTTCTCGTTTCTCCCCTCGGAACTGCGTCTGTCTCACGGTGGGAAGGTATGACATGCATTTAGGCATTCTTGTGTTAGTCTGTGGTATTCCATTTTGCTCACTCGTTACTCGTATTACTTTGGTTAATTTAATGTCACAATTTATTCGGAGCTATGTGACATACTACTGGATTTGCTTATCATGTCAGGGTTTTCATGGAAGGTGTTGGATTTGCCTGACACCTTACAGCTTATATCAACATTCTTTATGACTAAGTGTTGCGCTTTCTTCTATGTCTTCATGATGAGTATGCTATGAATTTTGCCTTCTTCCTAGTGTGTACAGGGTCGCATACATACGTTTTTGGTTTGATGTATGAATACGCATCATACGAGCGCGTAAAGTGCCTACACTGCACACCCAATTTTCACTCTGTTAATCCATCAGAAAATGTCTGGGACTATTTGGAATAGAGGGTAAAGCTAACAATCAACTTTCCCCTCCACGGGATCGTTATGTCAATGAATTAGTGGCTGCCTTTATCACCTATTAGAGAACAGAGGCGGTATCAAAGTGGTGTCTCCTTGACGTTGCTAATTCTTTGTCCGGTGTACTTAGCCCACACAGTGTAAGGCCCATTGTCGCATGTCTTTCGGTCGAAGGGACGACAGGAACAAATTATGGTCTGACGTTAAACCCCTCTCTAAGTGACGGATGAGGTCAGGATTTTCACAGATACTCTGCACTCTCAGCAACGATTTACTCAATCGAATGCAGTCTTTTATCGCCATGTAGGAGAACAGGTTTCAGTAATTAGATGAGCTCGGAGAAAATTTGCCGCATTTTCCTACACAATGGCGGCGTACGAGGAACGCTTTTTCGAGGTCCGGTCGGCAGCGAAATGGAAACCACAGTGTAAATCAAAAAATGTTTTATTCTCAACATTTAGCTAAACGTTTCAGCTACTTCTCTACATAGTCGCCTCTCCGACTTAAACAATCTTATTCGGGAAATACAAACTTTCCAATACCCTCGTCATACAAGGCAGCCCCCTACGGTATCCACCGATTCTCTAAGCTGGTCTGCAACTCGATGTCTCGGCCGAAATGCTGTTCTCATAGACAGCGATTCGTATGAGCAAAGAGATGAAAATTAGAAGTAGGCAATGCCAGGCTGTATGGCGGATCATCACTTTGAGTAGAAAATTCTAAAGGAGCTTCTTTGTCGCAGGTGCAGTGAGCAGCCGAGCATTATCATGGAGAACACGTTTGCTGTTAAGCATAACAGTTGCGTGATGTGGGTTCCATGAAATCGGGCTGAACCCCCCATCATGAAGACATACAATGACAGCACGCACTCCACACTTGGCAGGAGACTTACTGTTCTAGGCATTTTTACGTGCTGACTGTGCTCGTTGAAAAGCCCGACGTGCGGCCATCGACGATATTACTGTAGCCAAAGCGCCACACATCTTGTCTAATGATTCATCGAATATTCACAATGGTTTGAAATTATCGAAATCTGACCTTGAAGCAAAGAGTAGCCGTTCTATTAAACACATTTAACACCTTTCCTTCTTTGAAAAATATCCGAAGATACTTTCGATCATTTTCGTAGTCGGTAACATAATCTTAGTTTTTTAAAACTCTTAAAGGGGCTTGTCAAGTGATTAATCAACCGACTGCACATACAAGGAGCACTGAAAAATTTTCTGTTTGAGAGTGTTGCTGCAGTGTGTATGCAACCCAGCGCAACTCCGATGTGGGGAAAAATAATGTTCAGATCACGAGTGCGCTGGGTCGTATTTTAAATTCCTAATAATCGTGATGAACAGGGCCGATTCAGATGTACTATAAATATTTATTTCTGATACAACTAGTTTCGCTGTGTTGGAGTCACATCCTCAGGGATAAAGATTTATTTCATAATTTATACCAAAAGATAAGCAATAAATGACCAAATATTCTTTGTACAGTTGAGATAAAAGTGTTTAACCATCAGAAGGCCGGTAGTCCTACTTAAAATAGAATCAAGGGGACATCATTTAGATGAAGGAAAACTGAGGTTTAAAATCGTCGTTACAACGCAAGGTCCACAAGGACCACCTAGACGAACTCAAATTTTTGGATCAGAAATAAAGATACAACCGAAGAGGTGTTATTCATTATGGTTCAGTTCTACTGCTGAAGATTTCACAGTATAGAATTTGCTGCATTCCAGATGCATTGGGTCAATAACTAGTATCATGAGAAGTTCTGTCCAACACTGTCTCAGTGCTGTGTTCTCGGTTTCCATCGTCTTCAGTTCGCTGACGGCTTTCTGAATCAGCAATAATGAGTAATAAGCCGAGCCCAGTTTGTCCCTGAAGAAACGCAGTCAACTTTCAGCATCAGGCATCATATTTCTTTGCTACTGCAGGCAGTATCTACAGAGTGACAATTATTGAGATACACGGAAAAAAACGTAAATTAGTTACAAACTACGGCGTGCACACACTTTATTCAACATGTAAACATCAGTACAGATACTTGGATAAAGGTTATGACACGTTCGATATACCTGCAATTATTGGCGATGATGTGGCGTAGACGAATAGCAAAATTGTGCGTGACCAGCTGAAGTGTCGGCACATCGATGCTGTCCATGACCTCCCGAGTGACTGTTCGGCTCAGCAACGGTTTTGGGGTTATTGTTGTACAGCTTGTCTTTAATATATCTCCGATCGACGCCCACCAACGCCCTATTAATAGAAGCAGGGGAGATGCCCTTGAGCATTAGGCGCCAAATGTTATCGGACAAATTCTACATTCAAGGCATGGCCATTATGGACAGTTCCGTCTATCAAAGTAGAGACTGCATTTATCGACTACTGTGGATTGCATCCCACAGAAGGAATAAAGTGCCAGCCGTTTGTGCCAGCTTTGATACTTGGTCACCTGTCATACATTCTATACGCTGTTCAGCGCATCTACCTGTTTTTGAATATGATTTTCAAATGCTCTGCTCACAGATCCCAGTCCATTATTTAAGTACGACCTGGCTGGACAGTACTGATGTCAACGTTGGCTTCAATCGTCTCGTTCAAGCACAATGGCCGGGTTTTCTCAGTGTATATACCGATGGCTCCAAAATTCCGCAAGAAGAGTGTACAGGATGCGTTTTTTTCTGCCCTCAGATCCGGATCTGCAAAACCTTCAAACTGCCTACGAGCACTTCTATTTTTACGGCGGAGACAGTGTCAGTTTTGGAAGCACTTAAGTTTGTCTCTAGCACTTCCTTCCCCAAGATACTGATAGTATCTGACTCGCAAAGCGTTCTTAAAAACATTCAGTACAGTCGATGCAACAAAACAACCAACAGTTACATCTTGGATGTGATATCTGAATATATTCGCAGCACACGCACGGACCGGACGATCCATTTGTTGTGGGTACCATCCCAGTCTGGTATCCTATATAATGATGAAGTTGATGCATTAGCCAAATAAGCGGCAACCTTAGGCACCGTCCTGGATCTGCACCTTCCTTATACAGTCTACTTACGTAAAGTCAAGGATCACGCAAGACGACAATGGCAGGAAATGTGGAACGTTTCTCAATAGACAAAAGGCGGGTATTTCGCAGTGCTACAACCTCGGATTCCTTCACAGCCGTGGTTCATGAGGACACATCTGGACCGATACACGATTTCTACCATCATAAGACTCCGCTTCAATCGTGCCTCTTTCCCACAACATCTACATCGAATAAACGTTTACAGATCACCAGCTTGTGAGTGTGATCCTGAGTCGGAAGCTGATGACAACCACATCTTATTTATATGCCCCAAATTTGACTGTGAACGGTTGGTCTTTCTGAAGACATTGCTGAGTATGGGCTACCATCTTCCTCAATCAGCTTCTTCACTTTTGTGTACTAAAGACGTTCGTCTATATAAAGTGACTACTGGTTACAATCTATAGGTTTTAATGGTGTACATAAATTATAAATATGTCTTGCTGATGAAGATATTTCAGAAGTGGTGTGAATTGAAGACACTTTTAATTATTTTCCAATTAAATTCAATTCAATTTTTAAAACATTATGTACACATCTGTAATAGTTAAGCTTTTTATTCTTGTAAATATGCATTTCTGTATTTGTTTATTCAATTATGTGTACATTGTCACTATGTGTTGCCGATGGTTAAATTGAGCACACACTCAAAGGCCAAATAAAAAAAATAAAAAAATAATATATCTCCACAAAAAGGAGTCGCAGGTGTTCAGATTCTGAGGCAATGGCGGCCAATCGAGGTCCATGCCAGTTTCCTCTTAGTGTCCCAGAGCCAGAATGCTGTCCCCAGACTGCTCCTCCAGGACATCAAACACTCTCCTGCCTCGATGGGGTCGATCTCCGTCTTGCATGAACCGCATATTGACGAAATTAGGGTTACTCTGGATAATGGGGATGAAATCATCTTCCAAAACCTTCATGTACCGTTCGGTAATCACCGTGTCATCATGGAATATCGCACCGATTATTCCGTGACTAGACATTGCACACCACAGAGTCACCCGTTGAGGGTAAAGTCCCCCAAATGCGCCATATTTGCTTATTGATGAACCCATCCAAATGAAGGTGGGATTCGTCGCTAAAGCAAACGATGCCTGCGCTTACTAATTCCCATCATGCCCCACGGTGAACCATACAGTTTGAACGTCGTAACGCAAATAGTTCGGAAGTCATGACGATTGTATTTCATATAGTTCAATAACTGTCACCCTGTGCGTGTACCACACAATTTACCTGCAAAAACATAGATGACACATAGTTCAGGAGATACG
Organism: Schistocerca cancellata; assembly: GCF_023864275.1. Taxonomy (NCBI): domain Eukaryota; kingdom Metazoa; phylum Arthropoda; class Insecta; order Orthoptera; family Acrididae; genus Schistocerca; species Schistocerca cancellata. The sequence goes on along the minus strand of NC_064627.1, from coordinate 159,975,697 downwards.
GTGTAATAAACATTGAGATGCTTAAAACCTGCAAAAATGGAGCTGTTTTGCACGTCAGAGTTAGAGTCTATAAAGAATAGACGGTTTCGGATAGCCACTATTCGGATATTTTTTGAGTAATGATTTCCTATTAGTATTTTCCTCTGAATAACAGGAAAAGTAAATCATTTTTGATAAGAGGTTAAGGGCCTAGGGGACAATAAGTATACTGCAATGACAAAATTAAGAATTAGACAGGATTAAATGAAGTATGAAGCCAAAGTGAGGCCTAAAACAATGAACATATCGACTAGTCATCTTATGACAGCTGTCAAGGTGATTGAACACCTGCAAGCCTCTGGGGCTACAACTTTGGTACACTGCCATAATTCGCATGTTGGACTGAAGAGGCATGCACGTTGTTGGAATCTACATCAATTGTAAATCTCCATGTACGTTCCTGCGAAGTGTTCGCAGTATTAGAAACGCAGAAGAGCATGCTGTAAATGTAGCTGTAGGAGGTTAAAATCTGATATAAGTAGTCAGCAAAACATTGTCACGAGATTGAGAATGTGAGAAGGGACGTATTAATCTACATCAAAGGTAAATTTTCATGTACGTTCCTGTCAAGTGTACGAAGTATTAGAAGAGCATGTTATAGGTGTGTGTATCGGATTTTAAAATCAGAGAGGAGTAGTCAGCAAATCATTGTCACGAGACTGAGAAGGTGCAAAGGGGGACAATAATATGTTTAAAAGAGAGTAAAATATGAACTGAAAAGTAAGTCAAGTGTTTAATAATGAAAGTGTATTTCAGTGGAATCGGCAGTGTGCTGTGAACTACATTCGAAACGTGGCATTTTTGTAGACTCATGAAAAGAGTGCCACAAGACGGAGCGACTACTCACAAAAACTTTTTAATTAATGCTTGGGGCCCCCCATAAAGTCCAAAGGTGAAATTGTGGCTATGGGAGGGCTAGATTTACAGTCGCAGCTGCCGGAAAGCATCCACAAAATGAACAAGTCTCCAAACGCACGGAAGTAATGTTGTGAGGGACCCGCCAGTCTACCTAGCGGCAGAGAAATTCTCTCAGGCAGTGCTGGTCGCAGAATATTTCAAAGCTGGACAAGTGGAGGAGCGCCAAACGTGATGATTTCTGCACTTGGATATCCTGTTCTGCCCCCATACCGTGTTTTCCCCTCACCTGAGTAACTGTCTAGAGGCGGTTAATGAATACGATAAACTGACAGGTAGACTCTTGTCGAATTTTTCGACTTTTTTCGGTACTGTCGCCGGCGGAACAGAGTTACGGGTCAGACAGAAGAAATGAAGAACACAGTATACCAATGTGTTTTTTACTTTAGGCGGCGATCGCACTTACTGTGGAGTACTGAGACCGTGTCAATTTCCATGAGCTTTTGAACACAGTCATCCAATATCAGAAGAAGACTGAAAACATAGTGGTGCCACTGATTTTGCTCTTGGCAACTGTCAACCTACGCGATCAAACGATACTTCAACACCAAAGCATTGACTATGTTGAATTTCGTTTGGATTCGTAGTGCTGGGTTTTAACTGTCTGCACTAGAATGAGTGATGAAGCAATCCTTAGTCACTGGCACCATCTCGGAAAACATAATCAACAGTGAGAACAAAGAAATATAGACTGCCCTCTATAAGTTTGGAAACACCATGCTGCGTACTGCAACAGAGCAAGATGGAAATGATCTATGTGAGTCATTGGTTGCAATATGGAATAGCAAGCTGATATAACGGTTAATAATGACATGTACAGTATTTTACACTTAATTTTTGTACATATACGTACATACTGGAACATACTAGTATTGCTTCGATATCTATAAACCGACGTTACTTATCCAAACAGTTCTACTAAACACGTCAAGTATCGCGAGTATACCGCATGTTTACATTTCTGTTCACTTGTAGTCCTGTTTGCATGAAGGTATAACACGCCGCGAAAGTAACTGAAAATGGACCCAAAGTGCCAGATTCCTCATGAATCACGGATAATTATAATGACTTTGCACCAAGAAGGCAATAGTGTCCGACAAATAGCAATGAAACTGATGATTTTCATCAGCGGAGTTGTCAAAACCATACACCGGCATCGATAAACAGGATCCTATGAAGATCGTTCTCGCTCAGGAGCACCCAGAAAAAAATCAGAAATCCAGGAAAAGTATTTGGTACTGACCAGTAAACGTAACAGATTAAAAACTGTCCGTGAATTGAATGCTGAACTAAACCGTTGAGTGAGTCAGCTTTGAGATGATGCCAGGCAGACAACAACCTCCGAGGTTATGTAGCAAACAAGCAAACCATTGTTTCGCCCTGTTAACAAGAAGAAAAGGCTTCAGTGGGCTAAGACACACCAACATTGGTCAGCGGGGGATTGGGAAAGAGTCTTAGTCACTGATGAAACCAAGTCTGAAGTATTTGCAAGTAAACGCTGTCAGTTTGTGCGCCGTTTACCCCATGAACACTTGAATCCTCAGTACGTAATTCGAACTGTAAAGCATGGCGGGGGTTCTGTGATGGTATGGGGATTCTTTGGAGGGAATAAAGTCGGAGATTTGGAGAAAAATGAACCAAAAGGATTATCATGTCATTCTCCAGCGGCATGCTAAGGCATCTGGTTTGTGTCTGATTGGGAAAGGGTTTGTCTTGCTACAAGAAAGCGACCCGAAACCTACGTCTCGCTTGTGTCAGAACTATGTTAAGTCTCTAGACGTTCGTAAAATATTGAAAACATGGAATAGCGACCCAAATCCCCTGATTGTAACACAATCTTGCTGCTATGGGATGAATTGGACAGGAGAATCCGAAAACGGGATATCATGAGTGGGTCACAAATGTGGGAGGTTGTGCAGCAAGAATGGAGATTAATTCCAACTGAAACCTTGGCAAAACTGACGCAGCGCATGCCAAGAGTGTGCAAGGCAATGATGAAAGCAAAGGGTGACTATTTTGAGGAATAAAAAATTTAATTGTTGCATTTTCCTGTGTATTATTTGAGCTTAATATACATTTGGAAAACAACAAAATGCATTTTATACTGTATTTTCTTTCCATTGTCTATAATTACTAGGTGTTTCCAAAATTATGGAGAGTAGTGTATGTTTCCCAAAAACATTCATCCTTTTTCACAGGACTACATGTTCTACATGAATGAAGAACGGAACACGGGGAAAAAGAAATGTATTTACTTTCAAAGGAGCCAGCAGACCGTACAAGGGTATGTCTTTCACACTCAGGAACATACAATCTTTGTGTACTTTCTACAACTACATTTCCCTCTAAAAAAGGATCAATTTGTTCTCCATTGGATGCACGACAAACAGCCAGATGATGGTCGAAGTTGTCTCAACGGCTTTCGAGTGTGTCCTGAGTTTCCGCACTGTCTGCTGTTGGTCTGTGGCTTCGCTGGCCATCGAAAGCTGTTAGAAATGGACGACGTAGATGGGGTTTCTCAAGCACACTCACAAAAGAAATCACTAGCTGTGAGATACGTCGATCTTGTAGGCTAATGCTGCAATGCAAGATCTGCATGCCTCTTTATGGACGATCCATTGTTGAAGACGGTCATTATGAGTAATAGCCTTAAAGACCAGGTGCTAGTCCGATGGTGCTCCGACTTGTCGAAAAATGAGATACAGCCACGTGCCACATATGTGGAAACGTTGACTCGGTCGCGGACATCTTTATTTGTGAATAATCGCAAGAAATGTGGAATTTTCTCAACCACCGACTAGCCATCATTGACGGGACGAACTCACACTATCTGAATGTTCCAGAAATGATGCGGCATTACAGCAGGTGATATCCAAGTACTAAATACATTACAGTTTTGTCGATGATTGGACATACAGTTACCTTGTAAGTAGGCTGTTCATGTTTTTATGTTGGTAACACCACGTAGCGCTATGTATGAAAATCACTGACTGTGCTGTGGGCAGTCTGTGGGTGGTTGGACTCATTGTTGGAATATTCGGTTGTGTAGTGTTCGGCAGTTGGATGTGAACAGCGCGTAGCATAGGGCATTTGGAGATGAGCCACCAGCAGTGGTGGATGTTTATTGTTTAATTGAATTTCAAGAAATTTTATATATATATATATATATATATATATATATATATATATATATATATATATAAACTTTTGAACGTATTAAGGTAAATAGATTGTTTGTTCCCTATCAAAATCTTTCATTACAATCTTTTATTTAGCTGGCAGTATTGGCGCTCACTGTATCGCAGGAGTGTTCGAGTAACGAAAGTTTTTGTGAGGTAAGTGATTCATGACAGGTATAGCTTATTGTTAGTCAGGGCCATTCTTTTGTAGGGATTATTCAAAGTCAGTTGTGTGCTAGTTTAGTGATGATCAAAATAAGTAAAGAGAGAACTGTATGAGTACGTTCAGTTTTGCTCAGCTGTTTGAAAATCAAATAATTTAGTAGTTTTCCAGCACTTTCATTCATAATTTTCCAAAGGGGACATTTCAACCTAAACTACTGGTAACAGAGATACTTGTCCTATAGTGAAGGGGAAAATTATCGATTTGCACGATATACCAAACACAGGAAAACATTTGTCAACACGCTACACATCATGATCCAGAAATGCTCTCCATCACGCCAGTCACTACGTAACCGACACAATGAAAAAATGAATCCCAAAGCATAGTCTCTTAAGTTATTATAGATCATTCATGTAAGTGATACAGCTGAATGGAGGAACTGTTCTGGTACTGCAAACTGCAGATATATTCGACCTCTGTTTTCCTTATATTAAACAGATGGATTCTTTTAAAATGATGCTTAGGAAAATAAATTACTTAATGTAAAGAAGAGACTGATGCTCGACCTGAGGCCAGCCGGAGTGGCCGTGCGGTTCTAGGCGCTACAGTCTGGAACCGGGCGACCGCTGCGGTCGCAGGTTCGAATCCTGCCTCGGGCATGGCTGTGTGTGATGTCCTTAGGTTAGTTGGGTTTAATTAGTTCTAAGTTCTAGGCGACTGATGACCTCAGAAGTTAAGTCGCATAGTGCTCAGAGCCATTTCTCGAACTGAGGCCCTCCCAGCCACTGAGCCGCTGGGGCATCCGCTAGAGTCAGCCGCCGCTAGTTGGCGCAAGTTTCAGGGTTCGCACCCAGATACTTCTGTTGCTTCACAATGAGTCGACCACCAGCAAGCCTCTCCTGTTGCTGAGCCCGGGCACACCACAGCTGGACTAGTGTCGCCAGCAGCAGAACTAAAGCTGAATCACGAACGATGGCGGTTCGTGGTCGTCGAGGCACGAACGGGAACATGGTTGCTGGTTAAAGTCGACAGTTGCAGTATCCACAGTCACGGGCTTTGTACTTGAAGAAAATGTTGTCCCTCGCCTACTTACGTAGCATTTTCCGCTTACCAGCGTCATCAGCGATGAAAAACTCGCAAAAAAATGTTGTCCCTCGCCTACTTACGTAGCATTTTCCGCTTACCAGCGTCATCAGCGATGAAAAACTCGCAAAAAAATGAAAAAAAATAAGAATGCCTCATTACGATCACGTTTAACGCACCCATTGCCTACAATATTCACAGTAGAACGATCAAAATACGACTGAACGCTAATTGTCTGTCGGAGAATGCATGAAGTAGGTGTGCTGAACGACTCTTAACTCGACCACCATTGTTCGTGACTACAACTAAAGTGGTCCACAGTGCCTCGCGAGGCAGCACGGAGCCACTGAAAACATCTTAGAACACAAGATCGCTCAGTACTCGGCCGCAGCGCTCGCAGCAGCGTCAAAGTTTCTCCGCCAAGGGCTGCAGGATGGACACCTGACCACGCCACAGAACGCGGACGCCGTAGATGGACGCCAGGCTGCGCCTGCCTGTAGCCGCTCTTAGGTTGATGGGATGATAAACGGTTTCCGTGCACGCCGTCTGCACAGCTGCAGCCACCTTACTCCTCCGACTGACTGACATTATGAAATGAAATGTTCTGTAGGTTTCATGTCAACAGAGACGCGCCAGAGGCAACGTAATAGTAGCAATGTGATTGGTTTAACAGAAGTGAGAAGCTTGAATCAAGCTGATATTCAGTTACTGAAGCTAAGAAGTACTCTCATCAATGGCTCTACTTTGGAACATTCTAAGACAGACAAAAAATTTGCTGCACGCCTTTAACCGAGGCATGGTAAAAACATTGATAAGAAAACTATGAAACTTTTTTCTTTAACCATCAGAAGGAAGTATAAGTGTACTAGACTTATTCTGGTACTAAGCATTGTATAACATGCTGCAAGTTAATTTTATCTTCTACATAACATACCTTGCCTGAGATGGAAGATTGTAAAGCATTCCACAATACACACCCGATCCATCTTCAACCCTTGAAAAACTTAATCAAAGCTTTGAATTACTTAACATTTGACCATTTCAAATTACCATAATAAAAAAAGTCAAGAGGCAAGAATGTATTCAAGTCTCGGCACTTAGCAATACAATTCCAGGAAACGTCAGAAGTGTTACGTGTTACAGCGAAAAAACATGGCAGCGCTGAATGCATAACATGTAATAGTTTAATGCATAAACTTCAACAGAAACTTATGAAAAACTCTATTAAGGAAAAACAACAAATTCTTATCTTAGTACCAACGATATAGGGGTAAAGAAAAGAAATCCAAACGTTTATTAACAGTACTGAATACACGGTAAAGAAATCACAGGTATTACTACAAAAGTTGGTATTTCGGTAAAATGAAGCTGTAAACTGGGAAACAGAATAGATGAGAAAGACATGTCCCGATTTTTTACTACGGCAATGGTGTAAGTGGTATTGCTGTTATTAACAGAAACTATCTGTTCCTTCAGAAAATGGCAAAAGGCGGTTCAACACAAAATTCTCATTAGGTCCCAGAAAGATGCTTATTTAGTTTTCGAAGAAAAAACGTGTGTTATCTTTATCCAGAAGAATGATTTACTGTAACACTTGTCGAATACATAGCGGATGCGTATGCACTTATCATCAAAACGTAAAACTGATTAGGCTGGCAACAATGTGAAAGAACCATAACTTTTACAGGAACTTGTTTGCCATCTGAAAAAATGAGGTGTGGATGGTGCATCACTGTTTTTATTGTTCTGAAGGAAATAAACTGCGTAAATTTTTACTGGAGGTGGCACACTTACAAGATTCAGAAAAGATTATTTTCAAGTAATGGATCCAAACTGATCGACCTGCAAGGGCACATTAATGAATGCAGTCTATGAATTGCTTCGGTATCTCGTCCAAAATCTCCAGACTTTACATAAAATCATTATACATGCAAATCTCAGTTATTACTGCTAAACATTAACCAAGCAAACACTCCCTGGTACTTTGTGCACCATTACAAACGATTTTATAGCAACTATACATGTTTGGTTCAGGTTAACAGGGGGATGCATTAAGTCAATGTCGTCGTCTTGTATATGTAATTGTTTGCAGCATGATGCAAATATGTACTGTCTTTTCCAGAAAACATAGTATTCGTGTGTATGGGAGACAGTGTCTTCCAGGGAACACTATCTCCTATGCGATGGAACAAGTACTACACATCCATCGAGACATTTGCATCAATGATGGCAGATCTGTATGGAATGAAACACAAAGGGATAACTGCAAACTGCAGCATGGACTTCTTTTGCCATTAGCCATGGCCAAATCGCATGTAACAGAGTTGGTAGTATTATTAAACACTTAGCCACAAGAGCAAGTTCGCAACGTCCATATGGCAATCAGATCTTATGTCCGAAAGATCAGTTTACATTTTCCAAACCACAGGTTCCAGGAACATTTTAGATTACGACAGAGGAAGTAACAAAAATCACAAAATGTTACCAAACCAATGTGAAACTGGTTCAATCTAGGAGAAATAGTTGATCAATTTTTCAAATCACTGAATGAAAACAGGAAGCTGATAAAGAGTGTTTCGTCTGTTTCTTAATTCATACAAGTTCATTTTGTTCTTCTAAACAAGTCCTCTAAAGAATAGTGAAGAAAATTGTTCGTCGCAGCTATCTGTGATAATCATTGGTGGCTTGTAAAAAACATGGAAATCAGGGAAGAACACAGAAATGCAAAGGGCATAGTCATGAGACCAAGAGAGCCTTCCTCGGTTTATTCTTGATCACTTCATACCACTTACGGAAATATTATAGTGACTTCGTCTGCTTCCAGCACATGCACTGGTTGCTTATATAGTCTCGGATCAGACACAGTATTCTCCTCTGAATGCTTGTTTAGCAAAATTGACAGTTCTTAGACTTTATGGATGTATTTTATGTGAACTGAAGATCATTTGCTGTGCAAGAGCTAAGAGTCACAAAAATGAAAGGAATATTTATATTTACTTAGGTCCTTTCCGATTTCAATCACTAAACAAAACAAACACCCCTCTGATTCTTTCTTATGTTGAAAAGTATGATAACACATTATGAGAAAACAAAATTAAGAACGTGAAACTTGTGATTTTGGTGGAAGTATTCCCAAAATATGCAAAACCGAATCTTGAGAAACTCCTTTGTAAATAATTACATCATTTTTAATAATTTTACATCATACTTGATCCTATCTTTCCAATGAGTTCAAGTTAAATAAAACTTACTGACAAATAAAATTGTTATTGTTGTGATAAACCTTTTACCCACCTTTGCTACAAACGCCTGTCTGTGGCGCTGAAACAAATTTCAAACTTATGCCCTAACCACAACATTGGTAAAAAATTTGGGGAAGAAATATTTTATTCCAGTTTCACCATTTACTTTCTTACATGAATTTTCCACGAACTTTTGCGACATTTAGATAACTGGATCTCTTTATTTGAGATGATTTTAAATGAAATGAACTAGCATCGTCCCCGTAGTGTTGTCTAAGTCATGCCACTGCTGGTACATCTCGTGATGTTTTATAAGACAGTCAACCTACTTAATGCTCTGTATATGAAAAGTAAGACCAGCATGCCAGAGGGAGCCTTTTCAAGCCCATCGTGCTGGTGCTCATAGGTGACTGCTAGCATACTACTCCATGTATTTCTAAGGTAGAGCATTACTTTCATACAGAAGGCATCGAATCCTCAAAACTGATAACTGCAAGCAAGACGTGACGAGAAAAGTTTCTGTGACGAAAATAATAATCTGCACTTTTAGTACTGACATCATTTATTAGTGACGAAGATGAGATAGTTTCTCGTAGCAGTGCTTCAGTAGACTCTAAAGTACACTGTGTGATCAAAATAATCAGGGCACCCATTCGTAGACATTAACAAGGAGTGTAGCCACCCTTCGACTTATGACGGCTTGAACTCTACTGGGGACCCTTGCAGTGAGGTATCTTAATGTCCGTGGAGGAATGGCAGAGAACCGAAACCAGAGAAAGTGTGATACTGGATGCTGGGATCTGGAGCGGAATCGACATTTTAACAGATTCCAAAGGTGTTCCATTAGATTCAGATCGAGACTCTGGGCAAGCCAGTTCCCTTCAGGATTGTTATTGTCCACAAATCATTGCGTCATAGATGCTGCTTTATGACAGGGTGCATTGTCACACTGATACAAGCAATCATCGTCAATGAACTGTTCCTCTGCCGTAGACAGTAAGCTTAACACCGCCTTCTCTGTACTTAACTGTTGGCGCCTCCCATGACGGTAGGCAAACTTCTCCAGGCATTCGACAAACCCAAACCACTCGGCCGGATTGCCACAGGTTATAGCGAGATTCATCGCTCCAAATCACTCGTTTCCAATCATCCACTGTCTACTGGCGTCATCCTTGACGCCATCTAAGCCGCCGCTTACCATTAACTATAAACAATGTGTGGCTTATGAGGAGCTGCTCAACCACTGTACGCTTTTCTTATAAGTCCCCTCGTAGAGTGATTGTACCACGTGGTATGCTGGCAGGAGCGATTCCTGCCTCTGACTGCATGCTATGTTTTACACTCACTCTCCCCAATGCTCGATGGTCTTTTCCCATCAGTACATGAAATCTGCCTGATCTCGGTTAAGCTGTGTTGTTTCTTCGTGTTTAGACTATACAATTGAAGCCCAGGATAAAGATTGGAATTAATCCTTAATTTAAGAAAAACACGTGGAAGGGTAGCCCAACTTGATGCGCCATTTATCATTACCAAACAAATATTTTTATTAAATTATAATTCTATCATAAGCAAGCTAAAGGTTACGAAGGTTCTAGCCAAATACATACAAATAGTTAAGGCTTTTATATTATAATCACAATGCATCAGGACATTTGAATTATACATAAAATTACAAATAGTCCGCGAAGAATATGTCAAATGTGCAGTGCAGTGGTTGCCCGATTACAAACCCTTAACTGATTAAGTAAATCAGCGGCGGCGCTCTGTCTGCGCGACTGGATCATAGCTGTGGGCTAACCCCACAATAGGATTTGAATATTAGTTCAACAGAATTTAAATAAAAGACATTAAAACCCATACATCTCCACTGGTAATTCTGCTCTCATTTAGACATAATACGGCAAAGGTGGTCAAACGCTACTCATGTGTATAAACCTAAGCAAACAGTAGTACTTTACTGATTGGCCACAAGCCTGTTACACACAAATCAAGTTAAGTAATTAAATAAACTACCGGGCCACTAAATCAAGAAACTCAGAAACACTGAGTAAACTACTTCCTAATCCGGCGACACCACCACCGCGGCACGAAACCAGGAGATTGACAATGAACTACTCAACTTGTGGCTGGGACGGGAGATCCGCAGAAGCACATGTGATCCGCCAACACCTAGGCTTCGTGTTATGGTGCTAAAGCAGCCGAAGCAGAAGAAAAACGCGTCGCTGTCCAGGACCAGCGGAACACCAACGGGTCAACAGCTGCCTATACAAAGCAAATGGCAGATGGCCGGTTAAAACGTACTCCTATAAGCGGAAGGGCTCCTCAAGACGGAGTAAAAGAGTGTGCAAATACAAACATGCACATGACTCACACGTGCGTATCTTTAGGCTGAGCGCACACAACTTTAAAAATCTGAGTTCACTTAGAATTACTTAAACCTAACTAACCTAAGGACATCACACACATCCACGCCCGAGGCGGGATTCGAACCTGCGACCTTAGCAGTCACGCGGTTCCGGACTCAAGCGCCTATAACCTCTCGGCCATCGACCCGGCACACAACTTAAGTTACAGGCAAAATCCAGTAACTCGCTCCAGGAAGAGCCAATAAGTCGAACAGTCTTTATACATAATAGAAGTAAATGCCAAGGAGGTCAAAAGCTTCAGGACTCCTGGTAGGCGCCCGATAATACTGTCCAATAAATCTCGGTGTAAAATTAACAGCAATAGCAGTCCTCAGCCGCAAAAAAAAGAGTCTTTTGACCCAGGTTTCGGCTTAGCAGCTCCGAAACCTGAATTTTTGAGATCAAGAAAAACGAAGAGAAAGAATTTTTGTGATCGAGGGCTGCTATTGCTGTTAATTCTACTTTGTAAACGGTCGCTGACCATGCAGCCATGTTCAAAATTTTAACATCTCGAAGTATTTAGCACACCGAAATTGACTGATGCACATCGTAACGAAGTTGTACGCGACGAGAGCCGCTCCTTGCCAGTCGCAACGGTCAACACTGCAGGATAACTCGGGCTCCAATAGCTCAATGGTCAACCGTTCCAACTCACCGCATCGCTAGAACGCCGAGTACTGAGGCACACCCGTGCAGCTCAGTGTCACACAAACCACTCACCACCACACAGCACGAGAGGTAACACATAACCAAGCAAAGATGATACGACGAGGGCCAGAGTCGATGGAACGTTAGCACAAGTGGCGCCCGTATGACAGCGCATGCGCCCTCACAGAAGCCGCCACGGCTAAACAATCACGTCACCAAAAGTCGACCTACGCAGCTGCAAAAGGTTGAAATACCAATTATGACTTTTTTTTATTTAGGCAACGGCACTGAATCAGTTGTAACATCGATTCCCGTCGTATTACCGAAGTTAGCCGCTGTCGGACTTGGCTAGCATTTGGATCACTGACCGTCTAGTCTGCCGAGGGCTGTTGGCAAGTCGGGTCCACTTGGCCCATGTGAGGCTAATTCTGGAGCTACTGACTGAGAAGTAGCGGCTCCGATCACGAAAACTGACAACGGTCTGGAGTGCGGTGTGTCGACCTGACTCCCCTCCATATCTGCATCCAGTGACGTCACGGCAGTCGGTCAGTATCGTGCGTCTTGAGAGACCTATTCGGTCGGAGTTCTTTTATAGTTTCCAGTGACCATCACAGGCTCGGTCCCTGAGGTAGTATAGTGTGCACCATTTGCTTAGTGATTCTTTTGGTGTTTGTCATGGAAATTTAACTATTCTATGAAATATAAATGCCTTAGGTGTAATGGGTATGTAGTGAACACTATGCTCTGTACAGATGGATCACTCAAACATGTAGCCTTGGTTGTTAACTAACACCTCACATATGCTCAACTCAGGCAACCCCTTCAACACACCTCAGATTCCGGATGCCTGCAAGCAGCTACAAGAGTAGCACTATAGTGCTTCTCAGCCAGAAAGTGTCGAAGGGGTTGTCTTTGCACAGGTGCCTACGAATCGGTCAAGGGTTGTCTCTGCAAACACATTTTAAAGTGCTCAAAAAAGGTGCACAGGTGGCACCGAGGGTGTTGCCGAAGTGTGGGGGAGGGGGTCGGACGCAGAGGGACGCTTTACCGTTGTAATCATGCACCTGTCATTGTCGCATCCCCCTGTAAAACAGGAGGGCAGAGTGACCATAAACGTCTTTTACAGATCGCATTACACACCGTGTGATTTTAATTCTGGGTTCTAACTTTCTGACCTCTCTTCTGAGTACATCGTCGTTTGTCAACCGATCTGACTACTTGATCTGCTCTATTCTTCTTCAGCATCACATTTTAAACTTTTCCACGTATTACTTTCTCCATTTTTGTCATGCTTCACGTCTCGCCTCACTACAGTGCAATGCTCCACATGTAGCTATTCACCACCAGTTTCTTCCTTAATTCCCAGGTTGTCAAAATGGCTCTGAGCACTATGGGACTCAACTGCCATGGTCATTAGTCCCCTAGAACTTAGAACTAGTTAAACCTAACTAACCTAAGGACATCACAAACATCCATGCCCGAGGCAGGATTCGAACCTGCGACCGTAGCGGTCTTGCGGTTCCAGACTGCAGCGCCTTTAACCGCACGGCCACTTCGGCCGGCTCCCAGGTTGTCTAGCTGATTAGCAAAGTCCTGTTCATGTTGAATATGGTTTTCGCGAAAGGGATTCTTCTTCGAATTTCATATGTGCAGTGGGCATCCTTCATCAGCAAGTTTCCTCAAGTAATGGAACTGCGTCACATTCACCATTTCTCGATTGTCGACAGCTGTCCTCCTTACCGCGCGCGGTCGCTTTACCGATTGTCTACCCGAGCACGACGCACGGTCACACCCCAATTTCCATATGTGGTCAACCATGTGTCTACAACCTTACTCGTAAAACCATTATATACATATATTGCCGTCCAGTGAAGACATTTTCCTTGAAAGTCCTTTGCCCGGTGTCGGAGGATAAATACGACATTGCAGCGCTTGTGTTATTCAGAATTACGGTGCACAGTGCAAAGTGGTGAAATTTGCTGCCAATATTACATCGTTAATTTTCCCTTACAGTTCACATGAATTTCTGAGCTCTGGCATTTTTTGCGCATGCGTTGACACTTTCCTGTTTGAAACGATGACGAGACCAAAGCTGACGTGGCGAAGATCATTCAAGTAATACTTAAGGCAGTGCTAAAACGTAAAATTGAACATGTAGCGAGAGAAGACCAGTTTGGATTTAGGAAATGAAAAGAAACCCGAGACGCCATCAACTGGTGAGGAGTTTATCGGGGAGAGTTTTGTCTGTTAACGAAAAAGTTTGCGCTCGTTTTATAGACTGGCAGAAGGCCTTAGACGGATTGAAATGGACAAAACTGACAAATATACTTAAGGAGACATGAATCAACTGGATAGGCCGCGGATTAATTCTCAATCTTTACCTGGGACGAAGAGTGAAGGTGCGATCGAACTACGGAGAAATGACAGTGGAAATCGGAAAGGGAATCAGGCAAGGACGTTGTCCATCGCTTCAACCTGTATGGCGAAAGGTTGGCGACAGAAGGTTTGAAAGGATGCGGCAACTCCAGGATAGGAAGAAGACTCATCAACACCGTCAAGTACGTTGCTAGTGCTCGCCAGAAATTAAAGACAGCTGCAATACATGGAAAGTGAAAGTAAATTTGTATGGAAATCAATGTAGAGAAACCAAAATCGATGTGGATATCAAAACAGTAGGAACCTTTGAGGATAACTGCGATATTGCAGTGCCCGTGTTACTCCGAATTACGACATAAAGTTTCTGCGGACAAGCATGTATGTCCGAAGGAATAGGGACTGAGCGACTACAGCCGCCATGAAATACATGAAATGTATTCGCTGTTGCGAATATGAACTACCATCAATTGTATAATGGAATGATCATAATGTAAATCTGTGCTGGACCGGAACTGGAAACCGGATTGCCCGCTTGCATGTCTGAAGGCTCCTTGCATCGTAATTTGGAATAATACAGGCACTGCAATATCCTATTTATTCGTCAACACGGGGCAAACGACATTCAAGTAAAATGTCTTCACTCTACGAGAACCTACATAAGGGATGTACGAGTACAGGTTGTAGACACATGGGTGACGACATATGGAAGTTTTATCTGGCCGTGAGTCGTGCTCGGGTAGCCAATCTGTGCCGACCACTAACGATGAAAGGGAAATCCTGGTTCGAGTCTCGAGTCCCGGTCCGCACAAATTTTCATTGTCATCGCTCCATTATATGGTTACCACAGATCAAATTGGCAACTGTGCGAATACAATTCATGTAGTTTGAGGATAACTGTCGACAGTCGAGAAGTGTGGATTGTGATGTTGTTCAATTACTTGAGGAAACTTGCTGACAAAGTATGCCCACTCCACATATTAAATTCGAACAAGAATCGCCTTGGTTAAAGCCGTATTCAACAAGAAGAGGATCTTGCTTACCAGCAAGCTGACCTTGCAGTTGAGGAAAGAACTGTCGAAGTGCTACATCGGGAGCATTCACTGTACGGACACTACAAGTGGACCACGAGAAAAATGGAGAAAAAATACCTGGAAAAGTTCGAAATATCTGGTGAAGAAGAATAGTCCAGATCACGTAGACAGACTGGGTGAGAAACTACGATGTACTGAGAAAAGTAAGAGGGAAGGAAACTATTCTGAATACAGTTCTTCAGAGGTAGGCGGACTGGCTCGGACTCATACTTAGACACGTAATGGAAGGGAAGATGAAATTAACTACAGGAAGAGTAAGAAGAAGAACTGAACATCTGGAATACGTGAAAGATGGATGGAGATACAGTAGACTGAAGAAAGAAGGTGAAGACAGACAACACAGGCATCATAAATTTTCCGTGCGAAGGCAGGGACCAGCCAGTAGGCAGAATACTTAATAATAACAACAGAGGAAGGCTGTAGGCGCCTTTGAGCAAAATTTCAAACGTCTGCGCCGTAACGACGGAAAATCATGGCGTTTCAGGACCGTTACCATTTAATTCTTTTGCGCAGTGTATACACAACAGCGCCCTCGGCGAACAGCATCACGAAGAATCTGACATCATGCTATGTATTACTGTTTTAAATCGTAAACAATAACGGCCCTGTAACACTATCATTGGCTGCTCTTGAAGTTCGTTTTATAGCTGATTTCGTCCAGTTAAGAAAGACGTTGATCTTTATCTGAAGTCCTCAATCTAGTCTCTAACACGTATCACAGTTTTTGTCGTTGTGTTAGGTTGGTGCACTAGTTCGTAGCGTTTTTGTTTTGCATATTGGTTTTCGGGCTGCTATGGCTTTATTTATCGACTGATACTTTTTTTTATTTGTAGATCACTATTGCTATTCCAGTTTACATACTGTCACTTGTTCTATGGAGAAAGTGAATGGAGTTGTGGACGCTAGAAAACAGAGTGCCAAGTGGAGAAGTTGGAACATTTCCGACATATGCCGACACACAGTTCAGTAGAGGGATGATAACAGCGGAGGCAGCCAGAAGCATTTTCGACTTGTGTTTGTGTATAATGATAGTGGACAGAGTACGGCAAGAAAATGGTTTTCTCGTTTTCAGGAGGATCGTTTTGACATTAATGACTCTCCACGTTGAGTAAGACCTCCGGGGTATGGCGAAGATCGATTAAACGCAAGAATCCACAATGATACACTTCAGTGTAGAACTGGGAAATGTGATGAATTGTGATCATTCCACCATTGTATTACATTGGCATGCAAATGTTCAAAAATCGCTGTAAGCCAAAAATCACAAAATCCAGCAGGTCTCCATACGCATCTCTGCTTGCTCGTCATCAGTTGGTTCGTAAACAGCACCGATCATTCCTCTGCTGTATCGCCGGCCGTTGTGGCCGAGCGGTTCTAGGCGCTTTAGTCTGGAACCGCGCGACCGCTACGGTCGCTGGTTCGAATCCTGCCTCGGGCATGGATGTGTGTGATGTCCTTAGGTTAGTTAGGTTTAAGTAGTTCTAAGTACTAGGGGACTGATGACCTTAGAAGTTAAGTCCCATAGTGCTCAGAGCAATTTCATTTTTTCTGCTGTATCGTTACTGGTGACGAGGAATTGTGATTTTACGCTTACATAAGGAAAAGGAAGAATTTGTTGAGCCCAAAGATAAGCAGCAGCTCCCGTAGAAAGACCCGTGTGCATCCACAAAAGATAATGTTATGCACCTGGTGGAACAGCGATGGTGTTGCGTGCTACGAATCACTTCCCCGAGATGTAACCCCGCTGCTGACGTTTACTCTCAACAACTGAGACGTCTTGCAGACGCAATCCACGAACGACGACCTGGAAGGCTGTGTGATGCTACTCCACGATAATATCCGCCCGCATTCTACACTATTGGCCATTAAGATTGCTACACCACGAAGAAATACAGATGATAAACGAGTATTGATTCGACAAATATATTACATTAGAACTGACATGTGATAACATTTTCACGCAATTTCGGTGCATAGATACTGTGAAATCAGTACCCAGAAAAACCACCTCTAGCCGTAATAACGTCCTTGATACGCCTCGGCATTGAGTCAAACAGAGCTTGGATGGCGTGTACAGGTACAGCTGCCCATGCAGCTTCAACACGATACCACAGTTCATCAAGAGTAGTGACTGGTGTATTGTGACGAGACAGTTGCTCGGCCACCATTAACCAGCCGTCTTCAGTTGGTGAGAGATCTGGAGAATGTGCTGGCCAGGGCAGCAGTCAAACATTTTCTGTATCCAGAAAGGCCCGTACAGGACCTGCAACATGCGGTCGTGCATTATCCTGCTGAAATGTAGGGTTTCGCAGGGATCGAATGAAGGGTAGAGCCACGGGTTGTAACAAATCTGAAATGTAACGTCCATTGTTCATTCAAAGTGCCGTCAATGCAAACAAGAAGTGACCGAGACGTGTAACCAGTGGCACCCCATACCATCACGCCGGGTGATACGCCAGTATGGCGATGACGATTACAGGCTTCCAATTTGCTTTCACCGCGATGTCACCAAACACGGATGCTACCATCTAGATGTTGTAAACAGAACCTGGATTCATCCGAAAAAATGAGGTTTTGCCATTCGTGCACCCAGGTCCGTCGTTGAGTACACGATCGCAGGCGCTCCTGTCTGTCATGCAGCGTCAACGGTAACCACAGCCATGGTCTCCAATCTGATAGTCCATGCTGCTGCAAACGTCGTCGAACTGTCCGTGCATATGGTTGTTGTTTTGCAAACGTCCCCATCTGTTGACTCAGGAATCGAAACGTGGCTGCACGATCCGTTACAGCCTTGCGGATAAGATGCCTGTCATCTCGACTGCTAGTGATACGAGGCCGTTGGGATCCAGCACGGCGTTCCGTATTACCCCCCTGAACCCACCGATTCAATATTCTGCTACCATCCATTGGATCTCGACCAACGCGAGCAGCAATGTAGCGATACGATAAACTGCAATCGCGATAGGCTACAATCCGACCTTTATCAAAGTCGGAAACGTGTTGGAACGCATTTCTCCTCCTTACACGAGGCATCACAACAACGTTTCACCAGGCAACGCCGGTCAACTGCTGTTTGTGTATGAGAAATCGGTTGGAAACTTTCTCATGTCAGCAAGTTGTAGGTGTCGCCACCGGCGCCAACCTTGTGTGAATGCTCTGAAAAGCTAATCATTTGCATATCACAGCATCTTCTTCCTGTCGGTTAAATTTCGCGTCTGTAGCATGTCATCTTCGTGGTGTAGCAATTTTAATGGCCAGTAGTGTACTAGACTTCACAGGAGTTAAGTTGGGAAATCGTTTTGCGCCCCTCCTTACTCAGCTGATCTTGTGCTCGCAGATTTTCAGTTTTTCCGCCCTCTACCGCCAAAATTTTAAGGGACTCCTTGTCTCGCCAATTTCTTCGCCTCAAAACCACTTAGAACTCTACATTCCGGAATGTTGACAGACTGTTCTAAATAGTCAAGATGAGTATATTATTGGTGAAACAAGTGACTGTTGCGTGTAACTGTTTCATTTATAAATCTTAGGAAACACGCGGCGAACTTAATCACCAACCCAGCAGTATCAGTTATATTTTTACACAAAGTACCTACACACGAGTACTAGCTGTGACGAAGCTGAACAGTACGATTAATCCCATAGCCTGCACGGTACACAGCTACTCGCTCACATAATGATATGCTGGTCAGCTGAACTGGTAAGCGTTAGTACCGAATCCAGCTGTATAGTTTCTCGCCTAGGAGCGCTACACAGTCTAGGTGAAAAAACTGTAGTCTTTTGGAAGAAAAATAGCAGTGCATATAAATCTCCGGAGCGTTACCGTACCGCAGACAATCCAACACGCTCTTCAAGGGCGGCCGAGGGAGCCGTGTGGGCGATGAAAAACAAGGGCGCACGCAAACATGTGTCAGGAGGCGTGATTTAGGACGGCACATTCATCATGGCGGACGCGGCAGAGGGCGCGCAGCGCCTCCGCTAGTGGTGGTGCCCGCCTGCGGCAAAGGCGGGCCTCTCGCTACGCTCAGCAGGTATCGCTCGCTGGAAGCGGCGTTTCTGCCCCTCATTCCGCGATTGTGGTTAAGCTGCCGCTTTTAAGGCCGACGAATTAGGAAGGCATTGTGAAATTTAAAATTTTCCCGGGAACTAAATATTCAAAAAGATTTCGGTCTTGCAGCCAGTCGTCGTCAGCTTCCGTCCACGATATTTCGACTGGCCACCTGCCAGCCATCCTCAGGTGAACCATCGAAGACTGACGAAGGCGCCCTCCGTTCCGTAATATATAGCGTGCAACGAGTATTCCGCGCATGCGTCAAAATCATATGGACAGACGAACCACACCGCCCGCCAGCAGCGCCCTCGCTGGTGGAACTGCAGAACTCAGCTGTCTTCGGCGTTGTTAACTGCCGCGGCCATCGGAGTACTCTGACGTCTTCGTCTGGCGCAGATCTTAGAGACGACGGGGTTCCACGCACTATCTAGCTGGTAGCCATTGTCACGGTTGATAAGATTCTCTGTCATGTGAATTTCCACTGATTCTTTTATGACGGAGTCCCAAAAGGATGTTGCTGTGGCCAAAATTGTTGTCTTGTCATACTCCATTGAGTGTGTCCAGTGGAAATGCAATGCTTAGCAATTGCAGACTTGCTAGGCTGCAAAAGACGAGTACAGCGTTGATGTTCAGTGCAACGTTCTTCTACTGCTCGCAATGTTTGTCCTATATATGACATGTCACACTGACAAGGTATTTTATAAATTCCCGCTTTCCGCAATACCAGATCGTCCTTTACTGATCCCAGCAGGTCGGAAATCTTCGATGGTGGACGGAAAATTACTTTCAATTCGAAACCGTGGATGATTCTTGCAATTTTGAAGGAAATGTTGCCAACAACGGGAAGGAAAGCTAAAGATTTAGTAGGCGTGCTCTCTTCTTTCTCCACTCCCTGTTTCTTTGGCTTAATTGCAAGTGCCTTGCTAATTTGCCGGGTAGAATATCCATTTTGAAAACCCTCTTCAGATGGGCAAGCTCTTCAGGCAAACTATCTGCATCTGACACTACATGAGCTCTGTGTACAAATGTTTTAAGTACACTCATTATTTGCGATGGGTGATGGCAGCTGGACGAATTTAAATAAAAATCAGTATGTGTCGGCTTTCGATAAACCGAATGCCCCAGAGAGCCATAACTAGCACACCCAAGAAGGGGAGGCAACCATTTTTGTCTAATTCCATGGTGAACCGAATGTTCTCATGAATGGAGTAGAGATGATCTAAAAACTCCATTAATTTTTTTTCTCCATGAGGCCACACTACGAAAGTGTCATCCACGCACCTCCAAAAAACAGTTGGTTTGAGGGCTGCTGATTCAAGTGCTCTCTCCTCAAAATCCTCCATTATCGAATGGGACGGAAATAGGTAGATATGTCCATGTACAGCCAAATAAAGTGATTACAACTGTCAATAAAATTCTTCTGGGCTATTGACCGCATTGTCAAATCAAATGGTTCAAATGGCTCTGAGCATTATGGCACTTAACATCTGAGGTCATCAGTCCCCTAGAACTTAGAACTACTTAAACCTAAAAAACCTAAGGACAGCACACACATACATGCCCGAGGCAGGATTCGAACCTGCTATCGTAACAGCAGCAGGTTCCGGACTAAAGGGCCTAGAACCACTCGGCCACAACGGCCGGCTGACCGCATTGTCAATATGTAAAACTGTGCCACGTTTCGGCCACTATTGTAAGGGCCTTCATCAGGGCTCTGCTGATCTGACAACGTCGGACAGTTTTATATATTAACAATGCGGTCAACAGCCCAGAAGAAACTGATTGACAGGGACAACGGCCACGGAAGCCCACGTTTACAAAATAGCTACAACTTCAAAAAAATAGCTGATTAATTCAAGTGAAAGTGCTTCATAAGATGAGTCAATAACGCACTGGTCCACCTCCACCCCTTTCGTAAGAAGTTATTCGGCTTGGTGTTGATTGACAGAGTTGTTGGATGTCCTTCTGCGGGTTATCGTGCCAAATTTTGTTCATTTGCAGCTTCAGATCATCAAAATCCCGAGCTGGTTGTAGGACCCTGCCCATAACGCTTAAAACGTTCTCAATTTGGGAGGGGGGGGAGATCCGGTTACCTTCCTGTTCTCTTTATGGTTTGACAAGCACGAGGAAAAGAGTAGAAACTTTCGCCTCTTGCGGGTGGACATTGTCTTACTGAAATGTAAGCCCATAATGGCTTGTCATGAAGGGCAGAAAACGGGGCGTAGAGCATCGTCGACGTACCGCTGTGCTGTAAGGATACAGCAGAGTGACAATCAAAGGTACCCTGGACCATCACTCGTGGTCGTCGGATCGTATGGCGCATGGCAGTCAGGTTGGTATCCCAGCGCTGTCCAGGGCGCCTCCAGACACGCCTTTGCTGGTCATCGGGGCTCAGTTAGATTCAGGACTAATCACTGAAGACCTGCTCCAGAATGAGATTCCAGGTTGAACAGTATAGGACGCCTTTGGTTGTCAGCCACAGTGACCTTACAGTACAGCGCTACGTCGACGATATTGTACACCTCTTTTTGTTTCCCTTAATGGCAAGCTATCTTGGGCTTGCATTTCAGCAATATACTGCCAGTCTGCACACTGCGAGAGTTTCAGAGTTTCTACCGTTTACTTTCGTGCTTGTCAAGCCCTACCGCATCCAGCAAGGTCGCAGGATCTCTCCCCAGTTTTAAACTTTTGGAACATTATGAGCAGGATCGTGCAACCAGTTTGTGATTTCGACTTTGTAACGCGCCAGTTGGACAGAATTTGACACGATGTCACTCAGGAGGACCGAATACCAGCTAGCATAAAGACCAGAGGTGGGCCAACGCGTTGCTGGCTTGCTTGTTTGTGACGCTCTTTCTGAAATTGTAATCAGTTCTATCTCTGAATGAGGATTTCACTCTGAAGCGGAGTGTGCGCTGATAAGAAACCTCCTGGCAGATTAAAACTTTGTGCCAGACCGAGACTCGAACCCGCGACCTTTGCCTTTCGAGGGCAAATCCTCTACCATCTGAGCTACCCAAACCCGGCTCATTCCCTGTCCTCACAGTTTCACTTCTGCCAGTACCTCGTCTCCTGCGAGAGGAGACCTTCTGTGAAGTTTGGAAGGCAGGAGGCGAGGTACTGGCAGAAGTGAAGTTGTGAGGGGAGGGGGGGGATGGGGCGTGAGTCGTGCTTGGGTAGCTCAGATGGTAGAGCAGTTTCCCGCGAATGGCAAAGGTCCCTAGTTCGAGTCTAGGTCCCGCATACAGTTTTAATCTACCAGGAAGATTCAATGCTATCTCTGCACATCACATCTACCGATATACCGGTATCCTTTCCAGCTCGGTAATTCTTCCGTGGTGCGTCTTTTTTGCACTTCGAATGAATGTTGTAAGCATTCTTGATCATTTCCTCTATTTTTCCAGCAACGGTACGTCAGGTGGCAACAATACACTTTGCACCAATTTCCTGGATTACATTGCTGACCTCTAGTTGATGCTGAATCGTCTGTGGTATGATGACTTTAATCTTTGCACTTCTCTTGGTATTGTTGGAGACAAGTAGGCTATTGGCAGCACCAAATCATATCCTCATTATTTTCCCACGATCACACAATACAGACGTAACACATTGGATTCACCTTCGCGCAGCACATATACTTTAGATGCAATTCTCATACAACGTGGGGAAGGGGGGGGGGGGGGCACTGTGCATGGACGAAGAAAACCCCTTCCGGTTAGGCGGGTGAACCTATCCATTGGGATCTCTAAGGCAACGCCGCTTTTCCACTCTTTCTCTTACTCTGTAGATGATAGTTCGGTAACATTAGCAGGGGCATCTCGACGTAAAGAATTCCATGGGTTACTTTATTGAAGAGCAGCTTAATGCGGATAGTGCTATATGAATTTCCACCAGTAGTAACAATAATGCATGCAGAATTTATAGAATATGAAATCCATTCAGACAGGCAGTAGTATCGTAATTATCTCCATCTGTTTCTGGTAAAAAACCCTGTTAAAATGAATACATCGTAACGTAATTTTATTGATAACAGAAATGTTTAAAGTGTTGCAGGATATATAAGACATGCAACATACCCGCAAACGTCAACAAGAATGTAACAATTCCAACTGCAAATACGGCAGCTGACAGTTGTAAATATTACCGAACTATCGGTTTTGTAAGTCATTGCTGCAAAATACTGACATCTATTATTTAAGGAAGAATGGAAAGAATGGCAGAAACTGACCTTCAAGATCAATTTGAATTCCGGAGAAAATCAAAATTGCGTGAGGTAATGATACTTACAATAAAATTTACGAATTATCCTAGAAGAAAAATCGAAGAAAGCTGTAGAGAAAGCTTTTGACAGTTGTGACTTCAATACACTCTTGGAATTTCTGAAGGGATGGTGGGGGGGGGGGGGGGGAAGGTGGGCGGGGGGTAGAATCGAATGTATATCTACAGCTTATACATAAACTGTCTGAAGTATCGGAGGTCACGAAAGGAAATCAGTAGTTGAGAAGGGAGTGAGACAGTTTTGTAACCTCTCCTCGACGTTATTCTTTCTGTACATTCAGAAAGGAATAAAGGAAAGTAATGGAAAATTTTGATAGGAAATTTTAGTTCAGGAGGAAGAAATTAAATATTTTCGATTTGTAAAACAATGTTAACGAAATGTAGCCGAACTAAATCAGACGATGCTGAGGGGACTAAATTATGAAATGAGACGCTAAAAGTAACAGATGAGTTTTGCTACCAAGGTTTTAGAATAACTGAAGATGACAGAAGCAAAGTGGATATAAAATGCGGAGCAATAAATGCGTTTCTGAGAAAGAGAGCTTTGTTGAGATGCAAATTAAATTTGAGTTTAAGGAAGTCTTTTTGCAGTCCTTTCTCTGGAGTGTTGCCTTGTGCGGAAGTGAAACTTGGACGACAAGCAGTTCCGTCCAGAAGTTTTTGAAATTCTGAAGATTAGATGGATAGCTCGAATAACTAATGAGGAGGTCCTGCATCGAACTGGCGAAACAAACAAATTTATCGCAAAATTTGACAAAAAGAAGAGATCAGTAGATGAAACAGCTCCTGAAGCATCAACGAGTCCTTAATATAGTAGAGGACGAGTATTTTTACCGCCGCTCTCCAGAATAAGAATCCAGTGTGGTAGCACTTGACCATCTGGCTCCATCAGAAGAATGAACACACATATCAGTACTCAAGGCAGTCGTAAGACAAACCAATTATCGAAACCTGCGGTGTATGAAGAGTATGATAATTAAGGGCCAACCTTTAGCTTCAAGCCACGCGAAGTATAAAAACTGAAAGAAAATTTCACAATAGCAAACACCTTGTAGATAAAGGACAGCCCCAAAGATATGGATAATCAGAGATCCCGTGACGGCAAAAGTTCTCCAGAGCTAAATTTGACCTGTAAAGTTTTCTGCAAATATTCTGATGTTGAAATTTAATCAGGACTGCTATTGGTCTGAGCACTATGGGACTTAACCTCTGAGGTCATCAGTCCCCTAGAACTTAGAACTACTTAAACCTAACTAACCTAAGGACATCACACACATCCATATCAGAGGCAGGTTCAAATGGTTCAAATGGCTCTGAGCACTATGGGACTCAACATCTGTGGTCATAAGTCCCCTAGAACTTAGAACTACTTAAACCTAACTAACCTAAGGACATCACACACATCCATGCCCGAGGCAGGATTCGAACCTGCGACCGTAGCGGTCACGCGGTTCCAGACTGAAGCGCCTTTAACCGTACGGCCACACCGGCCGGCTCCGAGGCAGGATTCGAACCTGCGACCGTAGCGTCGTGCGGTTCCAGGGTGAACTGTGAATTACGAGCTTAGGTGAAGACACTTCACTTCAAATAACGTCAATGTTTATTTATTACAGAGAACATTAAGTGCATCATTAGAGGTGTAGTTCAAAGAAATAAAACTATGCAGTGTCATTTAAATGTTCATAGTATCAGTATACCAAGCAATTTTGTCTACAACTAAACATCAGCAACATCGATAGTGAAAATGTTTGTGCGAAATGGATTACGGTGGATTCCATGGAGCCATGGATCTGGTAAAGATGCAGTGAGATGTTTTTGTTGAAGGTCTTTTGACTGTGTATTATAATGTTATCGACATTACCAAACAGTGTTGCCGGTATGCACTATTATGGGTGACGTAGGGATATTCTATTTATGTAAAAGATATCAGTAGACAAAGCGTTAAGATTTGGGACTTGGGAAACTCAGGATTTTTGTTAAGATCGATCTTCACTGTACATTTCTAAACCATGTGCGGTTGTTACAGATTTCTTCGTAGAGACAATGGGTTACGGAACACATGTACCACAATATGTCAAGACACCGATGAATGTCAGATCTCACGCCGGGAAAAAGGGACAGTAGCCAATTTTTCAATAAGAAGGTCACCTAAATCAACCCAGGCCGGGACGACGAATATACCGTGCACTGGCAACTGCAAAATACCGTTTCTGCAGAGTTATCTTTTTCCCCTATAGAGTTTCGTTAAGGATAAAGCTTAAATTTATCCGCAATTCAGATTTGAGACCGAGCATAAGCACAGTTATAGAGACCGTCGTGCTAGACGTACGTCAAAAACCTGAATGTACACCGTATTCAGTAGGAGGTGCACTTAAAGTACAGGATGCTCCAAATAAGTTTTCCACCTCATGTGTTTCACACATGAAACAATATGTGAAAAAGCTAACTGGAAATCGATGTATCTATGTCAGAGGCTCATACGATGGGCAGGAATGCACATTCCCTACAAATAAACAAACATCGCTTTGAACAAAAGTTACGTTCTTATTGTTTTTGTTTTAAGGCGCATCCATGTTTTTTTTTTCTACCGAAATGGAAATAAGAGGTACAATTAATGATGGCAGACTTGGTCTTACTACTCTAAACATTATGCCTTCTGGACAACTTTGAATTTAAATAATGAAAAAAGTGCCACACTTTCCACATTAATGCTGTAATGCGTGTTGCCTGTGCTATCCTGCAGGCTGCCTGCTGTAGACAACTATTGCTCTGCGCATTACGGCAGAAATTGTGGCGCCGTTACCATCCACTGTAGTCTACGTATTTCTACGTAGTCTACGTATTGTTGTTTAGTACAGTGGAAACACTTCTGGCATATTAACTTTCATTTCCGTTGATGGACATACATAGGGCACTTGAAAAGAAAATTAATTTTGAGTTGAAAGTGATGTGGATTGTGCATTGCTGCCCATAGTGTGAGCCCCTGGCATGGGTACATCCCTGGTCAATTGCATTTTGCACATTTTGGTTCGTTTCGGAAAAATGAGGTAGCAGGGTTTGGTGGGTCATGGTTTTCCACAGATATTTATCAATAACGGGGCAACATTCTAAAATTACCATTCCAGTTACCATCAAATCTGAGAACGTGTGATACTCAAAGGACTAATATTTACAGGTAGTAAACTAAACACATTTTATGTCAAACGATGGCGGTCAATGCATTCTAAAGAAAGTGATTCCTGGTATTACCTAAAGCCGTCCGTCGGAGTGCATGATGATTAACACTTCTAGTTGCCATTTATCATCTTTATCAGAAAACTTTGCACTCTTACAGACGCCATGCTCTAACGCGGTAATGAAACGTTTCCATGAATGCCTTTTGTGCTTTGGGAAACGAGGTGAGACTCTATTGTAGGGAGACAAACAAGAGAGCGGAATGAGTTCTGCAGCGATGGCAATAGCTGGCTGCTCCGCTTGTTCCTCTTTAGGGGAACATGTTTATTTCCTGGCTATCTGCCCGCAATTTATGGCTACGCAGGTGCGGTACTACACAAGTAACTGCAATAATAAAACGAGATGGGAAAAGAAGTGGTGGCGCGGTCGCTGCTAGAGGAGAGACCGTTTATTGTTATTGCGGCAAGTGAGCACAATGGGGGGGATGGGGGAAAGGGGGCAGGCGGCAGACGTGGCACGGTAAATAAAGCCGGGGGTGCTTTGCATGTGGAACGGCCCGGCGTTTAGTGCGACGCCGCTCCAACGCCCTCTCTGGTCTCCAGCAGTGGCCGTGTCTGGGGACTAATTGGCGCCACTGCACTCCGGCACTGAAGCTTCTTTATTAGTAATAGCAAAATTCCTCGAACAAAAATATCAGTCACTCCAGTCTGTAGAACTTTATTGTTACCCTTAAAGCTGCCACTATGTTGCACTCATTGCTGAACGATACAGCTACACACAAAAACGTTCGTCGCCATCCACTCAACCATTCAGACAGTCCACATTCAACTAAACATCGGTGAATTCATCTCCTGAAGTAACAAGTGGGAACTTTCAATCATTCTTGTAATACCTTAGGTGGTAATTTTAGTGATGCACTCCTAGTTTTACTTACGTAATACTGCTCCCTAACAGTGTACACTGCTTCAGCTCATAAAATCTGAACACTACAACCTACTTGGTCGCCACCTACGAAATACTGAGAGAATTTTAGGAAAGAGTGGTTCACCTACAAAGTATACAGCATTTAAGATGAAACACCGTACAGGACGCTGGTGCGACCTATTCTCGAGTACTGCTCGAGTGTTTGGGATCGGTACCAGATCGGATTGAAGGAAGACAAAGAAGAATTTTAGAGCAGGGCTGCTAGATTTGTTATCAGTAGATTCCTACAAAATTTAAGTGTTACGCAGATGCTTCGGGAAGTCAAATCGGAATCTCTGGAGGGAAGGCGGCGTTCTTTACGCAAAACACTACTGAGAAAATTTACAGAACCGGCATTTGAAGCTGACTGCCGAACGATTCTGCTTCCGCCAACATACATCGCGCGTAAGGACCACGGAGATAAGATACGAGAAACTTGGGCTCATACGGAGAGGCACAGGAAATAGTTTTTCCCTCGCTCTATTTGTGAGTGGAACACGAAGGGAAATGACAAGTGGAGGTACAGGGTACCCGCCGCCACGCACCTTACGGTGGCTTGCGGAGTATCTATGTAGATGCAGATGTACAATAAAAAAGAAATATTAACAGGTAGTACATCCAAACTAAATTCTATAACTTGCCACACAAATCGTACACCTTCCTCAAGATCCTGATCTATGTAAAAGGAGTATTGACGTCTATTACTACTTTCTTTACTTTAATGGCATGCACTGCACCTTGCTTCTGAGAAACTACATAAATTCTGAAATGGGAAAAGTGCGACTGAAAACGCTGCCGATACTATTTTTCCATTTGTCACAGGAATCGGCGACCTTTCCTTTTCGGAAATATCCAGCTGAGTAGAATCAAAACTTAGATCGATAAATATCCAATAATGAAACGCCAAATTAACCGGATGACTGTATGTCTATAAGCAAATTACCAGCAGTAGCTAAGGGCTTCGAATGTATTGTTTATAACCAGCGAAAAAAATCACGCATACTTTCGTAAACACCATAGCAGAGAAACTGCGTTAAGAAAATTGATCAGTGACATCAAACATGACATGGACAGACGTAAAGCAAACATATCCATAGATAGCGCCCCCACAATACGTTACGCAATCGTCCCTCAGACGATTACAACCAGAGAGGCGAACTGTTCTCTCTTTCCCTCAATATCTTGAAGATTGTTTATAGTGCCCTAGTTGCGATGCACATCAGTAAGAATGTACAATTTGTTGGCGCTTTTAGTCGTTAAAATACGAGTCGCCTGTAATCTGGAAATTTAAAATCAGAAAGATTTTATTGGCTTTCTAAATGGTAGCTATTAGTTGCGGTTGTTTCGTGGCTTTTTTAGCAAGCTGACCTGTAAAAATTCGATAATAGTCGAATTCCACTACAACAGTCTCCACTAACTGAATTCCCAGATTGTCCAGTGACATCAAAGATCTGCTGTCCTGGCTCACTTTTCAAGGTGAATTCGAACTTAAAGTGAGCAGATAAATCTTTTATTTCGTGCATTAAATTTGTGCTTCTTATTACGGAGAATGTTTTGAACTCTGATTCACCTTCGCATGCTGATTTGCTACGTGGCAATGGTGCATTCCTTTTCGATTGTATTGAATTACATGCAGAAGGAACTATACTCATCTAGTGTTTTCCCTTTGGCAGATGATGGGGAAAGTCAATCCAGATTGATTGAAATATTTTCTCCCGAATAGGGCTCGGAATGCCCAACGGTACAGATCGACTACCGTGTCATCCACAGCCGATAGGCCTCGCTGGATGCGGATATGGAGGGACGTGTGAGCGGCACAACGCTCTCTGGGCCGTTGTCAGTTTTCGTGACCGAAGTCGCAGCTTCTCACTCAAGTAGCTCCTCAGTTCGCCTCACGAGGGCCGAGTGCAGCCCACTTGTCAACAGTGCTTGGCAGACCCAGACGGTCACCTATACAAGTAGATTGAAGCACCGGTAAAGATTTAAACATCAAATTCGCTGCATTCCACTATATACATTTGGACCGAAATTTCACTATCTGGAAATAAGAATTATTTAGACATCGTGATTATGAAAAGGTCGATGCCAATGATATTCATTTGTGCCTGCATACACTATACTCATAACTCGTAATCAGTCTCTATCTTTACTGTTTCCACCCCTAGCCCTCCTTCGGTTGTCGTTGTCTACGTTAACCGAGACGGAAATTTCCATGACATGTGAATGATTCAAACATTTTACATTTTCCAACAGCGAAGGCGGGTCGAAAATCTTTTGAAGGAACGTTGTTACGAAAAAAATAGTCATTTGCACATGTGAAAAACCAGGACGTGAATTAAATGCGAGAAATTCTCAAGTAATTTTAACATTCCAATAGAAACTAATACCTTCTATTCTTCTTCACGGTATTCCATTATCATGTGAGGAAACAGTGAAGTACTGGGATCACCTTATCTGGGCGGAAAATACTGTTGCCACATTAAGAACGACATCCGCTTGAATGTGTGTCCTGAAAAAAGTTTCGGAACATACTTCCACAGGTTGTGAAACGAAACCTTGTGGCCGGGCGATGTGGCCGAGCGGTTCTAGGTGCTTCCGTCTGGAACCGTCCGACCACTACGGTCGCAGGTACGAATCCTGCCTCGGGCATGGATGTGTGTGATGCCCTTAGGTTACTTAGATTTAAGTTCTAGGGGACTGATGACCTCAGATGTTAAGTTACATACTGCTCATAGCCATTTGAACCATGTTTTGAAACCTTGTGCAGTCATATTTCCTCATTTTATTTGGTGACCATCGAACTGTATCGGATTTTCCGGCGGAGCTGCAGTCTATTTCATGTAATGATCAAACGAATATGGTTCGCGTTTTAAAGTTTTGTGAATTGTCCCACGTTTTTAACAAGATTTTTGGGAGATAATAATACTAATGTCGTGTGACTAGGGCCTCCGGTCGGGTAGACCGTTCGCCTGGTGCAAGTCTTTCGATTTGACGCCATTTCGACGACTTGCACGTCTATGGGGATGAAATGATGATGATTAGGACAACACAACAACCAGTCCCTGAGCGGAGAAAATCTCCGGCTCAGCCGGGAATCGAACCCGGGCCCTTTGGATTGACATTCTGTCGCGCTTTCCACTCAGCTACCGGGAGCGGACCTTTGGGAGATGTTTTTAATAAGTCAACAGGATGGCTGGCTCACCCAATTTTTTTTAAGTGGTCAGCCAGTCGCATTTCTCTATGTTGTTCTTTTAGCTCTTATGTGTTTTGTTCCGCTTCTGTTCCACTTTCTTGATTAACTATCTTCCCTCCTCATTGGTTTTAGTGAATGTGAGAGTGCCTGTGCGATTGGGAGATCGTGCGCATGCATGTTCGACGATTTTAGGCCTTATCCACATTTGTTTGTTTTAATAAATGTTAGGGCGCTGATAACTTTGCTGTTGGGCGCCCATTAGACCCCAAAACACATTCACACTTTCCTAGTGAAACTCCACTACTGGGATGTAATCCAGCACGCCGTGGGTACTGGTAATCGTACACGGTTATAACCAAACAATGAATAACTGTGTTAGTTACTACATCTACTACATTCGTCGATATGACAGTGTCACTGCTTTACATGCCCAATCGTGTTCACTGCTGCTAGCGCCCACAGTTTTATTCTATTTGCCTGTAATTGGTCTTCATTGATAAGCTTCTCATGAGCGAATGTAAACTGTGGTCTTTTACATGCAGTATAGTAATTTCTAAACGCTTTTTTCTATATTAGCTGTAACTTACGACATGTTTATCGTACTGCTTATAATGCGAAATATGTACAACGTCTGGTTAACGTGGAAGGTGTGTTAAACTGCGACATAGCAATGCTTATTTCCGAAATTGTATTCCGGCAACATTTCTCTCCACACGAAATGAGGTTCTGTCTACAACGTTACCGGTCACTGTTGCCCGACAATGTTTGCAGCAAAACTTTTCCGGGCCAGAAGTGTTTATACTAGCAACAGTGTAGCGGCAAAATGAACGAAAGCAAATTTGTGAAAGTGAGTGCTACTCTCTTGTTTTTATGTTCTACATTTGAACAAGTTAGCGAGAAAAGAAGAAATTGGCTTTTGTGGATGAGTTCTTTTTTAAGTGGTATGACTCCACAAGTTTAACTCTTGAACTGATGATGATTCCAGAATGTAGCAGCATGATTTTGAATTTATCGTAGAAGCCTGTGGGCTAAAATCAATACCAAAACGAAGGCTTGTAAACCCCCCTCACCTTTAGGTACACGCCGGCCTGTGTGGCCGTGCGGTTCTAAGTGCGTCAGTTTGGAACCGCGTGACCGCTACGGTCGCAGGTTCGAATCCTGCCTCGGGCATGGATGTGTGTGATGTCCTTAGGTTAGTTAGGTTTAAGTAGTTCTAAGTTCTAGGGGACTGATGACCTCAGTAGTTAAGTCCCATAGTGCTCAGAGCAATTTGAACCATTTAGGTACACGCTGCAAACAACAGCGATAAAGTGTGGATGCATCAAATGGATCAATTCTGAAAACAACAAACTAAAATCATGTGCAAAAGTTTACAACTATTCGTTAGCATGACAAGCGAATATAATTGCGTAGTAGCGAATGAAAGCAAACGTGCGTAACTACAGAGATTAATTTTTATTATTGTCCGCCCCCGGCAGCTGAGTGGTCAGTGCGACAGAATGTCAATCCTAAGCGCCCAGGTTCGATTCCCGGCTGGGTCGGTGATTTTCTCCGCTCAGAGACTGGGTGTTGTGTTGTCCTAATCGTCACCGTTTCATCCCCATCGACGCGCAAATCGCCGAAGTGGCGCCAAATCGAAAGTCTTGCACCCGATGAATGGTCTACCCGACGGGTGGCCCTAGTCACACGAAATTGTTGTTAGTTATCCGAATTTTTAATTAGTTAAAGAAGCAGTTTACGTAAGGCTATGAAGAACAATTGTCATTACTGAAGCGGGAACTCTTTTTTATAAACAGGGATCACAAGAATTAGATAGCCGAAACCAAGCCCAAATTCGAAACTTTAGAATTTTTCGAAATCAAATGTGAATGAGATAGTGCATTATGCTATGCGTTAGTAATTGTTTAGCGTGATTTCGTGGTTATCTTTGACCAACCAGCCTTTCAAAACTTCATAATTCACTGTCGAATTATGATCATTAAATTCGAATCATGCAAAAACGACTACAAAATCCCAAGAAACCGCTGAAGTACGACAGCCAAGATGTTGATACCTAAATTGACAGTAATACATAAAAATGACTAACGTAGTTGAATAAAAGTTAAAACTCACTACTTTTAACCCAATAAAATAATTTCAATAAAAATAACGCATTATTTTCAAAACTTAATTAAGACTGTTGCAGTCGGGGAAGTGTTGCACCCCGGAACACTTTTCAGACTTTCGGCTCGTCCCAGCCATGTAATAGAAGTTTAATGAATGTCTTTACTCCATTTTTAAATGGTGTAATTTACTTTTTATGCACTGGTTTTTTTTCTGAAATTACAAAAATTAGTTTGGAGTATTAAGTTTATTCCAAATGTAAAATCATACCCCAAGACACAACTTGGTCATGTACAACGAAACAAATATTCTACTGAAATTTTGAAGCTATAAATTATGTGTCCCATTGTAAGCCAGGTCTGGAAGCTGGAGAGATTGAATAAGAGTCTCTGATCGTTCTTTCCACCAACCTATCGTCTTCTAAAGTTGCGTACCCATCTCAGCAGACAGCTCGTAGGGCGTGAGATGATCTTCGGCGGAGGCTGCTACGCTGTCAGTTCGAACCCGTGATTGTACTCTTTGCGGGATGTCACTTGACCAGGTTAGTCTCTATATCTATAGAGGGCAAGATCTGTACTATTGACAATGACGACAAGTGCCACATCTCATTAATGTATCCTGTTTGGTTATTATTCAAACATTCACACATTTACACTGCCTTTACAGCACTCGACATTGCTTTCTTAATTGTATGGTAAAGCTTCCATCCATCTCCCGAAATATGATGTCCGGCTCTTCGGTACGCAGTAGATAGAGTGGGTAATACATATTCAAAACTAATTTACGCCCCATATAGAGACAACATGTCCGGCTCTGAAGAACACTCAAAACAGAGTGGCTATTACATATTCACAGCTAAGTAAACACGATACTGAGATACGTGTCCGACCCTTCAGAACGCCCGAAACACAGATACGTTTCTCGCCCTCCAGAAAGTCCGAAACAGGATGACTAGACCACCCAAAGTACTTTGACTCCCAGCCGCGCCAAAGCAAAACGAAGGTGTCCGAAGCACTTCGGTTGCAATATCATTACTCTTATGTTTCTGAAAACTAGAGAAATATAATAAACAGAAACGATAGGCTCGAGGGTAACCATGAGAGATTGTCGCACTGAAAACTGGGTTAAATACAATGAAAAGTATATAAATTAGGCGTTTAACCCACTAGCAGCCGAACGTGCCGACCAATCAAAAACAAGTTCAGTACAATTGGCGGAATCTCCCACGGGACTGGTACATACTGTTTCATCTGTCGCTTGTACCTCAGTCCACTTTTGTACCGTATGGTACCTCACGTGTATCATGCTGAATCAAGGCGAGCTTCTAGCAAAATAAAATTCTGGCGTCCACAGCCAGGAACATCAGAAAGCACTGCAATTGAGAATATCTTGTCAATCCAGTATTTAGTCGTCTGCCTGTTACACTACTAGACACCAATAGCCAGTATGTGTAAGTAGAAGTTATTGAAAACTATCGCAAGTTCCTATGGTCAAGACAGGCGTAACTGTTCAGACATTAAAGAAACTCAGTTCATTTGCTAATGTCATAGGTTCCACTGTAGAAAAACTTCTTCCGTTTTAAGGTATAAGATAGTGCATGAGTTACGAAATGTACCTTCACTGTCCACAAGTTATATAACTAGTTTTAAAAATATATAGAATTTGGATCACCATAAAATTCTGTAAATGAAGCATTAACTGCAAAATATTTTTAAAATATGATACAGCAATTAAATGTGTTTATCGGAAAATATCTACATACGCTGCACAGAACACAACTTCATTTCTCACAACAGCATAAACAGCAGAAAGTGCCAGAAACTACTTAGGTCTCTAGCAAACATTCGTTAATGTGAATCTAAAATCAGTCACGAGACAGAAAAAATGACGAAAAAACATTACATGATCCTGGGTACACTACCCTCACGGTACAAGACTCTCCCTACGAAATTTTTGTAACGGCTTTTTGATACCCAACGATGATTGATTTTTTAATTTACGAAAACAATTTAGCTTTACTTCCTGGAAACGTTATCGCCTTTTTTACTGAAATATTTCTTTAATTAATTATGTGAGTTTCGGTATTTAGAATGACAGGTTATGGACACTATGTATGGTGAAAATGATATGAATTAATAACCAGAATACAGTACCAATTACGTTCCACGCAATTGATTTGTTCTCCAAAGAAAACTTTGAGTCACTGGCAAGTCATATACAAAACAGGATGTCTAAGGTGGTTCTGTCTTACAATTTGCGAAGCTGCGTCGACGTATTACTTCGGCGGCAACAATAATACTGTCCATGGCTCTTCTACCATTTGCGCATAATTTTATTTGTGCTTGACTCTTTGTAACTATCTTAAAGTCCCTTCATAAGTTAACATTGTACTTTGACCCATAGTGACACTAATGCGATACATCTGTGACCAGAGCTAGGGGACTTGGATAGTAATTCATACAAAAACAATAATAAAAACAAAAAATTGGCAAGTTGCTGCCCCTGAACACGGAAAAAGACGTAATGATCTGTAAAAGGAATGTGGATAAGTCTTGTTTCAATAGACTTACGGCTCACGGCTGCAGATCTACTACGACGATAGCTGTGTGAAAGTCCTGCTTCAGATTGAAAGGAAGAAAGGGAGAAACGTTAGTGTTCAATGTCCCGGGATCGTTAGAGATGGACCACGAGCTCATATTCAACAAGCAGACTAAAACTGCGTGTGCTCTCGATCCGAGACCTTCGTCTTTCGCGGGCAAGTGTGCGCTATCAATTAACCGAGTACGACTCAAGACCCGTACTCGCAGCCTTACTTCCGCCAGGACTTCATTTCCTAACTTCCAAATTTCACAGAAATACACCTGCATAGCTTGCGGAACTGGCACTCCTAGAAAATTTGAGAAGAAATTTTTGTGAAGTCTGCAATGTGTGAGGTGAGTTAACTGGCGGAACTAAGGGTGCAAGGATGGGCAGTGGGTCGTGTTCGGGCAGCTCAGTTGGTAGAGCATTTGCCGCGAAAGGCGGTCTCGAGTTGTAGTCCTAATCCGGTTAATTTGCTACGAAGTTTCATATCAGTGCGAAGCTCAGATTGTTTCAAGGGTCGGGAAGTAAATCGTCCATGTTTTGTGAAACGAGTCTTCCCGACCTTTGTCTCGAGTGATATAGGGAAATCACAGATCTTCAACTGCATGCCCGGATTTGAACCGTCGTCCTCCCGAATGCCAGTCCAGTGCACTAACCACTGCGTCACCTCGCGCAGTTTTTTTTTTTTATTCCCCAGATCGAGGCATTTATATTTTCCAGAGTTCTGGCAGTAAGTTTAATTATCAAGTTTATTTCCGTACTACTCCATTCCTGCAGGCAACAAACAAACTGAGTACCTCTACAATCGCGTACCAATTTTCTGACTGAAGTGAATAACATTGTTTCACGACTCAGATTACGTGACTTGACACTGTCGTGTAGTGAGCGTCCGAAAGAGAAACCAAAGCTGAGAGTGAGAGGCAAGCATTTACAGACATTGACAGATAGAGATATGGCCCAGCCACAAGAAATATTGTGCGAAGATAGATGAAGCCCTTAGAAGTCGTCAGACACTACAAAACTATTAAAAGATAAATGTATTTATTTATAGTATATTCTGTATGAAGCGTAGATTATATTCTTGAGTCCCTCTGCAGTCTCTCTCTTTCCACTAGTACTGGATTTATAATACTGACAAGAGAAGTATAGCGCTAGAGTCGTGTTATGTCCGTATAGTTCTCTCTGTACAAGTGGCGGCTCATGTAAAATTTTACCACGTGCTACAGTGTTGTGGACTATGGCCTTTTTATTTACAAGAGTAGTCACCTTAACTAAATTGAATACATTAATTTTATTCATACGGGCGGAGCTGTTTAAATATATTTAAATTTTGTAGTGAATAGTCTAACACTGAGAGAAAAGAAAGAAGAAATAAATGATGACAGCAGTGAGAGTCGAACTCGAGCCGACGAACTGCTAGACCATGCGCTTAACATATTTTTCTTAATGAATTTATTCAGCAATATGTATCATAAACTTTTACACTGACTTTAAACACAACATATAAATAAGATACAAAAGTGGTAAGAACTTTTCTCCTATTGTCGATGAGGATTTCTTGTTTCTCTTTATTCAAGTATTGTTTCAGGTCATATACAGGGAGCTTCACGATGATATGCAAATATTTTAATATCTTATTCTACAAGTGAAACTAAACAAAAATGTTCGTGATAACATAGGTCCGCAAATGTTTAGTTACGGAGTTAAGACTAATAAAAGATTTTGCCTGAAATTTAGCAACTTACTCACATGAAGCCATTGCAAAAATGTACGAGGTTAAAGGAAACCACGATTTCCATTTACTATGTTGTTATTGATTTGGTGAATCTAATAAAATGTCCCACACGTGTATCTGCAGTAGTTTCCAGAATATCCAGAGAAGCCAAGAAGTAATTTCGTAAATTTTTTAATTTTTTAACTACTTGGCCAATTTTTTTTTTTTAATTCCAGACAATTGCACAAAGTTTCAACAGAAGTGGTACAGAATTTTATTTTGGATAAATGATGGTAAAAACGTTCACTGAAACTGTATGAATGAGTCAGATGATCTGCATTTATCAATATCGTAGAACACGTGAATTCATATTGAATCGTATGAAACAAACCTCTGTGTTAAGGAAGTTGTACAGGACACATACGAATTCACAACACATTCACAATAAATGCTCAAAATGGGTCCAACGTGTTCAATGCATTTAGATGCACGGGTATGAAGAGATTTTGTTGCTCGTTTCAGTTTCACAGGGTTGTTCTTATTTTCGTCTATTGCATTCATAATACGAGCAAGTAATGCCTCACGTGTGGTGACTTTGTCCTCATAAACAATGTCGTTCATCCATCCCCGTGCACCAATATCCATTGGTGTTAAATCGTGCGATTTGGATGGCCACAGGCGTGTAGTACCACTACCAATCCATTTCTGGGGGAAATGTTCATTTAAATGTGTAGTAACGACGTAGGTGAAATATGGGGGCGCGCCGACATGTTGAAAACACATTTGCAAACCCGTAGCAAGTGGAACATCTTCGAGCAAGCAGGACATTTCTTCTTGAAGGAATTGTAAGCACGTCTCGCCAGTTCGATGTCCTGTGAAAATAAATGGTCCAATAAAGTGTTCGTAGATTACACCACACATTAATGCTAAATGGCTGCTGGAAATTGCGTTGCACTGTTGCATGTGAGTTTGCTACAGACCAAACGTGCTCGTTATGTAAATTGTTCATACCACCTCGAGTAAACTGTGCCTCATCAGTAAATAAAATGTATTTGCGTAACTGTAGATTGGTATTTAACCACTTGCACAATTCCAAGCGAAGGACAGGATCTCCTGGATGTAAATGATGCACTTTTTGTTTATGGTAATGATACAGATTATTCAACTTCAGTGTACGCCATACCTTAGACTGTGAAATGCCTAATCATTGAGAAATAAACATTGTGATCGAAAGTATCCGGACACCCCCAAAACATATCTTTTTCATATTAGGTGCACTGTCCTGCCCCCTGCGGCCAGGTACTCCATATCAGCGACCTCAGTAGTTATTAGACATCGTGAGAGAGCAGAATGGGGCACTCCGCGGAACTCACGGACTTCGAAGGTGGTCAGATGACTGGGTGTCACTTGTGTCATACGTCTGTAAGCGAGATTTCCACACTCCTAAATATCCCTAGGCCCACTTTTTCCGATGTGATAGTGAAGTGGAAACGTGATGAGACGTACAGCAGAAAAGCGCACAGGCCGATCTCGTCTGTTGACTGGCAGAGACCGCCGACAGTTGAAGAGGAGTTCCAAACTGCACAAGATCAACTGCAAGTTCTATGATAGTTAGACGGGAAGTGAGAATACTTTGATTTCATGGTCGAGCAGCTGCTCGTAAGCCACACATCGCGCCGGTAAATGTCAAATGACGACTCGCTTGAATTAAGGAGCGTAAATATTGGACGATTAAACAGTGGAGAAACATTGTTTGGAGTGACGAATCACGGTACACAATGTGGTGATTCGATGACAGGGTGTGGGTATGGCGAATGCCTGGTGAACGTCATCTGCCAGCCTGTGTAGTGCCAACAGTAAAATTCGGAAGCGGCGGTGTTATAGTGTGGTCATGTTTTACATGGAGGAGGCTTGCACCCCTTGTTTTGGTGGCACTGTCACAGCACAGGTCTACAATGATGTTTTAAGCACTTCTTGCTTCCCACAGTTGAACAGCAATTCGGGGATGGCGATTGCATCTGTCAACACAATCTAGCATCTGTTCACACTGCACGGCCTGTGGCGGAGTGATTACACGACAGTAACATCCCTGTAATGGACTGGCCTGCACAGAGTCCTTACTTGAATCCCATAGAACACCTTTGGGATGTTTTGGAACGCCGACATCGACGCCGTTCCTCAGTGCAACATTCCGTGAAGAATGGTCTGGCATTCTCCAAGAAACGTTCCAGTACGTCACTGAACGTCTGCCTGTGAGACTGGAAGTTGTCATCAAGGCTAAGAATGGTCCAACACCATACTGACTTCCAGCATTACCGATGGAGGTAGCCAGGTGTCCGGATACATTTGATCGCATAGCGTACGTCGTGTACTGGTACCCGGGCTACGTTGAACAGCATCCATAATATCCTCATCATTGTTTTCACTTATCGAGCGCTCATACTGGT
Source organism: Schistocerca cancellata (assembly GCF_023864275.1). NCBI lineage: Eukaryota > Metazoa > Arthropoda > Insecta > Orthoptera > Acrididae > Schistocerca > Schistocerca cancellata. The sequence continues at coordinate 159,936,050 of NC_064627.1, read as the reverse complement.
TATTAACTAATGGTAGTGCATTCGGAATACTCAGAGCTGGATACGTATGCGATATTCGTTAACTGCAGCCGTAGCGTTACCATCACATTTGCCGTAAATAAACACCATATCGGCGTATTCATCTATTGTAAATTTGAAAGACATCTCTATTTAATAAATAATCTACAAACTATAACAGTTACTACGTGTGTTAACTTAAATAATTTTTTGTTATTATGTTCTTTCACTGAACAATGCAGCAAACTAACTCATTTCAAGCATAGGAAATGGCTGAAAGAACCGTTAGCTTGCCAACAATGACATAAACGTTTCTACATTTTTGTATACTAATCTGTGCTTCTCTTGATGTTCTGTAAAACTACTACAGACATTTTTCTTTAGATTTACCAGACCAATAACAACAAAATAAATGGAAATCGTGCTTTTCTTTAACCTCGTACAGTTTTACGATAGCTTCATTTTAGGAAAGTTGCTAAATTTGAGGCAAAATCTTTTATTATCCGTAACTAAACATTTGCGGACGTATGATTATATAAACTTTTTTCTTTAGTTTTACTTGCAGAATAACATATTAAAATATTTGCATATCTTCGTAAATCATCCTGTATAGACTCTCCTCCCTCACTGGAGATGTGGTTTACAAAAGACTGTATGAACGAAGTGAGCGTTCTTGTCTTGGATGGTAGAAACGGTTTTGTTTAATTAACAGTGGTTGATGGCAAACTTGCTGATTTCAATTGTATCCAATTGTATCCATCTGTTTGGTGTATTCCAGTGTCAAACATTCCACTGTACTCTTTGTACGGATGACTAGTCAGTTTTATTCTGTGGCATCGCGCAGCTGTCGGGATGAAATCATTTATAAAAATATCGGTTACTGAGCGTAGCCTTGAACTTAAATATTGGTCTGCAAAATTTCTCCCACCATTCAATCGCATGATCGAAGAAGCGTTTACGGTTAACGAAGATTTGTGTGAGCAATGAACTACATCTTTATCCATATTATGTGGAGCAGGCTAGAATTTGATTTCCAATATCATCTACCACTGTAATGCTTTACTTAATTTGTTAGATAGTAAATATGACGAATAACGAAAAGAAATTCAGTTCTTTATCAAGGAAGATATCGGACTGTGATGTGAGGAAAAGTCTCACTTTTCACCAAACAGTTTTCTTAAAATTGGCTTATAAGTGTTTTATAACAGCCAACTAGTCTGTATGGACAGAACTGGGCAAACCGTGCGTAGCCGTCTGGCTTGTATAAAGATCAGTAACTGGAGAATGAAATAAGATATCGTTTTGCTCTGAATTTAAATTAAAACATTGACCTCTTATCTACGTTTTATATTCAGCAATGCATGGGATAAAATCAACCATATGCAAAGTTTACGCAGTGCATGTTTATCTCTGCACACTCTTTGAAATTTCGTGCTGTGCTTTACTTAATATGATGCAGCAAGTTAACAGTGACGATAACGAAAGGAAATTCTTTATCGAGCAAAGTTATCAACCCTAAGACGTGAAAAAAATCAAATTTTTTCTCTACACAGTTTCCTTAAAATTAGTTGATAAAACAAGTATTTCAAAGTGGCTGGAATGCTGACTAGCAGCGTTAGGTGAGCAATACAGCAACAACAAAGCCGCTCAGAACACGGTATCTAGAGAGCACGCCTATAGCAGTTAAATAGTTAAATTCTGTATTCAGTAGTTTAACATTAAGAAGATTCAAATGAAAAAAAATTCTTAGTAGCAGTAGGATTCATACCCAAGCGAATTGTCAGTACGTATGCTAAAAGCACTCAGCTACAACGCTGTTGTAACAACTTCTGCTCTAAAATGCCTTATACTGTAGCTTTCACAATACATGAAAGAAAAATATTGATTTAATGCTGTGAGCAAAGAAGGACCGTCAGCGCTGGAAGGGATGACGTCTCAATCGCAGTCGAAAAGAGACAGCTACATCCCACCTCTTTAAGCTGAGCGTAGCGGGGCTGACCGTCATTTCAGCAGTTGACACTGGTTCCTAGTTATCGCTGGGAGAGAGAGCTGTTGTTGTTGTTGTGGTCTTCAGTCCTGAGACTGGTTTTATGCAGCTCTCCATGCTACTCTATCCTGTGCAAGCCGCTTCATCTCCCAGTACTTTTTGCAACCTACATTCTTCTGAATTTGCTTAGTGTATTCATCTCTTGGTCTCCCTCTACGATTTTTACCCTCCACGCTGCCCTCGAATGCTAAATTTGTGATCCCTTGATGCCTCAGAACATGCCTTACCAACTGGTCCCTTCTTGTCAAGTTGTGCCACAAACGCCTCTTCTCCCCTAATCTATTCAATACCTCCTCATTAGTTACGTGATCTACCCATCTAACCTTCAGCATTCTTCTGTAGCACCACATTTGGAAAGCTTCTATTCTCTTCTTGTCAAAACTATTTATCGGCCATGTTTCACTTCCACACATGGCTACATTCCATACAAATACTTTCAGAAACGACTTCCTGACACTTAAATCTATACTTGATGTTAACAAATTCCTCTTCTTCAGAAACGCTTTCCTTGCCATTGCCAGTCTACACTTTATATCCTCTCTACTTCGACCATCATCAGTTATTTTGCTCCCCAAATAGCAAAACTCCCCGACAACTTTAAGTGTCTCATTTCCTAATCTAATTCCCTCAGCATCACCCGACTTAATTCGACTACATCCAATGATCCATGAGAGCGCTAAGAAACATGATTTCGTCCGTTTTATTTGCATACCAGAAAGCCTTCGAATAGAAATGCCGTAATTTTAGTGTGATTTCCGGTTCACATTCGGAGACATGGTGTAATTTTTGGACGTTTCCGGGCTTGCATTCGAAGAAAAAAGGAGTAATTTTGGTGCAATATTTACAACGGGCTGAAGCGCATTAGCACATGATCACCGGACGTAGCTACACTGCTTTGTAGTCTGTACGCTCGTTGTGATAGGCGAGTGGTGTGATTATAACCTGAAGGTACTATGAGGCGGCGCTCTTAGAGCAGCAGCTTAAAAACCCCCACAGACGAGTGATAGTTGCAGGTAGTGGAGGGATCCGAAGTTGGTGTTCTCCGATGGCGTCAGAAGCGACACTTGGCGGCGTCCGATTCGTGGCCGCCGATTTAAACGTCTCTTCTGTGGACATGAGAGCGGCGCGTGACGTACTGAGTGCGGTTGAGGAACACGCCGTTGATACCGCACGAAATATTCTCTTTCCTTGGTGGAAACGCTGGAAAGATGGACAACCGACTGCAACAGCCTGCTCCACTTGCAATATTACCGTGATATACTGCAATATTGCCATGTATTTCAGTCGCATTGCAGTAATGTCGACAGAAACATCATTGCGACTACACATTGCCGTAAAGCATTGCCCATGTAAACACATCTTAATGGAGCGACTTGTATTTGGTTTTAGTTCCTACAATATCTGAAGACCATACACGAAAACATAAAATTTACTATGAAGTCTGAGAATGCCTGCCGTTCTTAGACATATTGGTGCGACGTAAGAGCGATGGCACACTGGGTCATTCGGTATATAGAAATCCCACTCTCGCAGGCCTTTACTTGCAAGCCGCTAGTTGCCACCATCCGACACAAACGATGGGTGTTTTGAAGACTTTGATTCACCGAGCCCACGTCATCTCTGACACCGATAGTTTGTAAACGGAACTGGAGCACCTGCAGACTGTATTTCTGAAGAATGGGTATTCGTCCCAGCTAGTGGAGAGGGCATTGCAGACCTGTAAACGACGGGGCAAAGAAGAGAAAGAGGCCTTTAAAACGACTGCCTATTTACCATATATTGTTAATATTTCAGCGCAAATAGGCAGAATACTAAGAAAATATAAAGTGAAAGCAATCTTTCGCCCTCCTGCAAAAATTTCGTCGCTATTGGTATCGGCCGGCCGGGGTGGCCGAGAGGTTCTAGGCGCTACAGTGTGGAACCGCGCGACCGCTACGGTCGCAGGTTCGAATCCTGCCTCGGGCATGGATGTGTGTGATGTCCTTAGGTTAGTTAGGTTTAAGTAGTTCTAAGTTCTAGGACTACTGATGACCTTAGCAATTAAGTCCCATAGTGCTCAGAGCCATTTGAACCCTTTTTGCTATTGGTATCTGTCAAAGCCGACCTAGAACTGCGCAGAGCAGGTGTTTACAGGATTCCGTGTGAATGCGGCAAACCTTATATAGGGAATACGACGCGTATTGTGCTAGATCGCATTGTAGAAAATCAGCGGCATATTCGCCTTCTTCAGCCTTGTAAGTCTGCCACCGCCGAACACTGTATTTCCACTGGTCAAACCATGAATTACAATGAGACAAAAATTGTGGCCCATACGTCTAATATTTGGAGTTCTGTTATTAATGAATCAGTGGAAATACGGCTGTCTGACAATGAGTCTCTTATTAATCGTGACGGCAGTTACTAATTGAATTCGGCATGGAATCCAGTCGTCGAGAAACTTCGTGTCCTACGTAGCCGGCGTAGTTCCGTGATGCAACCGCGGGATGACAATCGAACTGATATCGATGCGGCAAGTTTTCACAACGGAGGGCGCGCGGCGCTGCAGAATCAAACGCGCTCAAGTAGCGTACGCTCGACGCCAAGTGAATCCACCACGCATGTGCCGCGGGGGCCCTACATACCAGAGCTCAGTGAGTTTTCGCCTGTATCACCTGAAGATGGCCAGAAGACTCTGCACCGAAATATTGTGGCAGGAAGTTGCAAACATCCGGCAGTTCGCCGGAAATTTTGTGGAACAATATGTATGCCGCAAAAGTTTTAAATCTCACAGAATTAGTATGGTATGATTTAGCAGCGAAGCCCGCTTTCATTTGGATGGATTCGCCAAGCAAAATTGGCGCATTTGGGGGACAGAGAATCTGCATTTCGCCATAGAAAAGTCTCTTCACCCTCTGAGTGACTGTGTAGTGTGCAATGTCCAGTCACGGAATAATCGGTGCGACAGTTCCTGATGGTGCGGTGACTACCGAACGGTACGTGAAGGATTTGGAAAATGATTTCATCCCCATTATCCGAAGTGGACGTCGTTTCAAAACGATGTGGTTCGTGCAAGACCGAGCTCGACCCATAGAAGCAGGAGATTGTCTGACGTCCTGGACGAAGACTTTGCGGAGCGCATTCTGGCTCTGGTGTACCCAGAGGCTACTGGCATGGGCCTCGAATGGCCGCCATATTCTCCGGATCTGAACACATGCGACTCCTTTTTGTGGGGCTAGATTAAAGATAAGACGAATAGCGATAACCCCAAAACCATTGCTGAGTTGAATATAGCCATTCAGGGGGTCATCGACACCATCGATGTTCCGGCGCTTCAGCCGGTCATGCAGAGTTTCTCTATTTGTCTGCGTGACATCATTGCCAATGATGGCAGGCATATCCAACATGTCATAACCTAAATCCTAATATCTGTAGTTATGTTTACATGTTAAATAAAGTGTGTGCACTCTGAGTTTAGAAGTAATTTACTTTTTTTTCATATAGTACAATAATTCTCACCCTGGAAATGGATTCTCTTAACACTTAGTACAGGCAGGGGAAACCGTTGCTCCATGTGTTTGTAGGTGATGAAGGCGTTATCTAGTAACTATGTTCAGAGCCTGCTGAGTTGTTCATTATCAAAGCAACGAAGCTGACACATGTCAAGTAATGTACACAGAAACGTCATAAGAGGAATGCCTTGGAGGTCTCATTCTGCATTCCTACTCCGGAAACCACTCTGAGGGGTGCGTTCCGTATACCAGTTATTAGCGCTTTCTCCCTTTCGCACGCGAATCATCATATCATCATTTAAAGTTGCTTCTTAAAAAGAACTAACTAGGTTTTCATTGGTACTTTTTATATCTCTTTAGGCATTTTAAGTTGAGTTTTTTTCAGCATCTCCGTAACGTTCTCCCACGAGTGAAACAACATGTCACCTTCTGTGCTGATCTTATTCGTTCAATATTCTCTGTTCGTGCTATTTGGGACGTGCCCCAAGTCATTCAACACTATTCTAAGACGTGCCACCGAACTCTACCTACGACTGAGCCTACGTGATCGTTGCATTTCGGATTCCTATAACTTATTACACATGGGTAGATTGATTCCAGCTGCGACTCGTTGATACTGTAGTCATACGATAATACGGTTTTTCGTTATGTGAAGTGCAAAACTTTATATTTGTGTTTTTATGAAGTGGACGACCTATGCACCATCCTGAAATAATACCAAGACCTTACTGACTTGTTTACTGTATTTCAGCTGCGCCTTTTACGCAAACCCAAACATCTGTCAGCGCAATGTGTCATCGCCAACGGGTACTCTATTCAGTTATGTAAAATGCAATAGCGGTGTAAGCGATAACTTCGTTACAATAATTGTTACTTAAAATAACATTACATTTCAAAGAACTGAATAAAGACTACGCACTGACATTGACACAAAGGTGCTGATGCATGTTTGGGTTTATATAAAATAACTATCGTTAGCGTAACAGTTGTTCTGTCGACAAATACGGGTATTGCAAGAGCTTCGAAATCAGCTGATGAATGCCTGACTGACTATTGGAAGACTTTTTTTCAGACAGTACCTCACTATAGGTTACTGCATCATCAGGGTAATATCTGAGGTCGCTACTAGCAATGTCTGTAAGATTAGTAATGCAGAATATAAAGTTCTAGGCTCAAAAGACACCTACTTGGGCGCATCGGAAGATACTTCCACATCTTCCGACGACTCTCCATACCCAGCAGAAAGTCATCAATCTAGTCACAAGCTTCGCCTGGAAACCCATTTGTTTGTATTCAAAATAATAAACTTTTGTTGTGATTGGTCGAATCCTTCTTGCAAGTGAAGGTATACTACATCCATCCGATTGCCGTGTTCCATTACTTTCATGATGTCAGGTGAGAAAATGGGGAGTCGGGTTTCTGATGACAGATTTTTTCACGATCTACGTTTTCTTCTCAAGGAGGAAGTCATTCTATTAGATATAATTCGTTAAATTTTTAACTATTACGTTGTGGGAGATACACACCCAAGACTTACTTGCGAGGGTAATGTAAAGATCGACCACACACCCAAGACTTACTTGCGAGGGTAATGTAAAGATCGACCTGATCGACTGAAAGAAAGTCACTGACGTGATACCGTTCTTGAACGTGCGACTTTAGCACTCAGACTGTCACGATCGAGAAATACTCCGGTAGGCACGGTGTTGTAAGCTGCACTGATGATCCAGAATGAGATTTTCACTCTGCAGCGGAGTGTGCGCTGATATGAAACTTCCTGGCAGATTAAAACTGTGTGCCCGATCGAGACTCGAACTCGGGACTTTTGCCTTTCGCGAGCAAGTGCTCTACCAACTGAGCTATCGAAGCACGACTCACGCCCGATACTCACAGCTTTACTCCTGCCAGTACCTCGTCTCCTACCTTCCAAACTTTACAGAAGCTCTCCTGCGAACCTTGCAGAACTAGCACTCCTGAAAGAAAGGATATTGCGAAGACATGGCTTAGCCACAGCCTGGGGGATGTTTCCAGAATGAGATTTTCACTCTGCAGCGGAGTGTGCGCTGATATGAAACTTCCTGGCAGATTAAAACTGTGTGCCCGACCGAGACTCGAACTCGGGACCTTCGCCTTTCGCGGGCAAGTGATCTACCAACTGAGCTACCGAAGCGCGACTCACGCCCGGTACTGATGATGTCTTCCTAGGTCGAAATGTCCATGTACAGCCTGGGACACACTGACTGGCGAGCCGCTAGGCAGTGCCCTATAAACGCCGACCGGTAGAGGACTACCAAGAAGTTGTCAGGTGTCACGAGGGTAGCGCATGCAAGCCTACATCCGATGAATGTGGCTCCCTCAATACTTTATCATTACTGTTTTAGAATTATTTCACGGAAATATTACCACCTCTTGGCTAGACTTCCTAGGCGTGAAGGGCTTAGGCCTTATTTTCTCTTCGTTTCCGCGTGAGAAGGGTATTGAGCACTACGTCCTTTGAGCCTCGTAATAAAGTAATCAACAGTTAGGAGGTTTAATGCTCCATACTGCTTCACTTGGCTTTACATTTCTGTTACAAAACGTTACTTTAACTGCTCTCCTTTTTTGTTTATAAGCGTATGTTGCTTTGATATGACATTGTGTTTCCTCGATGATGACGCGAGACACACTCATTGCGATGTCACATCTCAGGGGCTACAAAACTCACATAATCAAGATGTCTCATAGAGTGCCTTAGTGATTCAATGGAAGCCAGCTGTTTTTGAGTGAATGACACGATTACTTCCCTGATGGTCTCGATGGGCAGTTCATGGTGGAGATCCCTGATTCTTGTCCATGAAGATGCTTCAAGGATTAACTATAGGAATCGGTTTTGTAGGGTGTAAAGTGGATTGAGACTGCTGTTACTGCTGATACCCTAGGGGGAATTTAAGATAGAAGGCAAGATCGTTGTTCGATAGAGACGTAGTGTGATCCTCGCGTTCAGCTGTTGACTAGACGGTCACGGATACAATTGCTGAAACAGATGTACTATGCTGACTACTGTGGTTGTCGCACTGTTGCAGGCAGTGAAGAGCTGCAACGGCTTGCAAGCGTCTGATATGGCGGCAACCCGCTGTACTCTGTTGTATGGCGTGTGGCTGGGTCATAAGGCACCAGCAGTATGCCACCAATTTGATCTCAGAATATGTTACAAGATTCTACAATTAAAGTATGTCCAGTGTAAGTGATGGAATTTTTGTCAGTCGCTTCTGCTGCCTTTCTTGAAAATGAGTGCGATCTGTGCTATCTTCCAACCAATAAGTAAATTAGTCCATTAAATTTCGGGCATGCAGCCGCGCTAATACAATTTCTTCCACTGATATTTCGGCCGCCATCTTCAGAGTAAGTCATAAGACTTGCACAATGAGTACGTTTCTTCGGTCGAGGGATTTAAGGCATACGTTATTAAAAGAAGGTTAAAATCAGTAGGAAATTCGGCACAGAATCTGATAGGGACACTATGGGCCTTTGTGCTTTGTCCAGTTTTGAGAGTTTCAGCTGGTTCTCAATGCCACTGATACAATTATCTATTTCACTGAGGTCACAGAGGCGCAAGAACTAAATCTAGGCAACCCTTCTGGATTTTTCTTTCTAAAGGAAGATTTGCAAACGGAGTCCAACAGTCATTTATCGTTCTTTGTAAAGGAAAATTTGAAAACGGAAGGGAGTTCAGCATTTTGGTTTGCCTAATTACAGTTATTGTCTCGCCTGTAGTTGTTTAGACCCTAGCGTTGGTATTACTAACAACATTCATATATGACCAGAATTTCTTTGGGTTTTGTGAGAGGTCTTTATCCCCCCCCCCCCTTGAGCGCCCATAAACAAAACACACACACACACACACACACACACACACACACACACTCACACACACACACACCAGGAGATAATATCGAAATGTTGTCCTGGTAGAAGATTGGCACATAAAATTGAAAGGTCGGGAGAACTACATGTATGATGAAAGCTGAAGAAGGTAACGTATGGTAAAATTCAAAGGTCGTCTTCACGCAATAGTGGACGTGAAATTGCTGCTGCTGAAGATGCTGACAGGTAAGGGTCAGGAGTACTTATCTCTAAACTGTTACAACGTTAAGAGAGGAACTTCCCAGGCAATTGCGAACGAGAAAGCAAATACACAGAAAGAACATTGCATGAATCAACAGCTTATTTCGTAAGGGAGGAGGCATTTACCTACAGTTTCCATTACGGAGACAGTTCCTGCACAGCGGAACTTAATCCATTTCAGTGACGGAATATCAGCACCACCTAGCCGAGAACTTCTTCCTCTGACTATCAATAAGCCGCAACGTGCCTCATTAACAGGGAAAGCCGAGTTTTGCTCATGGAGGTCAACCCCCAGAACAAACTATGGTGCGAAACTAAGATTTCGGCGTAGGTGCACTACGAATAGTACCACAAATCTATTTGTGCTAGCCACGTCAACTATCTAACTTTCATCCGAAATAGACCGCAAATTTTCACCTTTTATTTCTTTTACAGAACTACATTCAATCTTATACAATGCGCTGTTTATATTGTACCACATGCAGCTGAACTCTAAATGTCCTTCCCAAGCATGTGGTAGGAGAAACTGTCCGATCCGTATTTTAACTGCTGGAGTTATCGCAAGCAGCCTGTGTCGAGAGGGCTGCCGTATCATGGGTCTATTTTTCCCTGAGACTGCAGGAAGTGTATCCGTACGCCTTCTGTGAGATAGATGCGACACTGAGTTAGCTTTATGAGAAGCGCCTCCGTGAGTTCGGTCACTACTTACAGAGGAAATACCCCATTTCCAAAGGCCAAACTGAAGAAAAACTGTTTTCGCATAAGTATATGTGCCTGTTCTATCACAAATCAACGTAATTTTTCTGTTTCTGAATAACCCATGTCTGAAAGTCAATGAATGTTACTACAACACAAGATGCAGAAGAGATAATATACTATAAGAGACAATTATGTCCAGGAGTATCTCAAGAGTCACAAGTGGTATATTATTTGGTAAAATGCTAATCATTTGCTTGAAACATACCGTAAAACACACGATAGAAATAGAAAAAAATGCCAAAAAATTATTGACATCAATTGAACCATTGCAACTTGATTTTTAGGAGACAATAATCGAAATTATCAGTGGATGAAAATTATTATTTACATGTCCTCCTATACGAATGTGGCAACGGCCTTGCCGCAGTGGATACACCGGTTCCCGTGAGATCACCGCAGTTAATCGCTTTCGGCCGTGGCCGACACTTGGATGGGAGACCATCCAGCCGTCATGCGCTATTGGCATTTTTCAGGCTGCATTCAGCCTCGTGATGCCAATTGAGGAGCAACTCGACCGATTAGTAGCGGCTACGGTCGAAGAAAACCGTCATAACGATCGGGAGAGCGGTGTGCTGACCACACGCCCCTCCTATCCGCATCTTCAATGAGGTTGACACGGTGGTCGGATGGTCCCGATGGGCTACTTGTGGCCTGAAGACCGAGTGCTCTATATGAATGTATTCTTCCAACCTGCTCATGTTCTTCATTGAGTATTCCAACATCGCAGCTGAGATAGCTCGAATTTCACTTTATCCAGTGTTCCTGGCCGAGTCGTGTGGACATGGCTCTTAAGGGTAACCCCTCCAAAAAATAAAAAAAAGAGACTACGGACAAATCAGGTGATCCTGGGGGCCAGAGGATGTCGTCGTATGTCGAGATGACACGGTTGTCGATAATTCGAGCACAACTGCCATTTATTACCCTTCAGTTTGCAATGTCGCACCATCCTGTTGAAACCTGGCTTCGTGAGATTTTGGAATATTGTTCAATCCAGTGTGCAACAAACATTGCAACACCTCAACATAACGATACTAGTCTCTGTGATCCGCTCTTCAGTTTCGAAAAAGTGAGTCCGATTTTACCCTGTGACGGTAGTTCTGCTTATTCACGTAACCTGTGACATGAAGATGGGTCTCTTGTGACATCCACAGCTTGTCAAGGAATCCACTGTCCTCGTTTAAATTTGTCATCATTTGCTCACAGATTTCTAATCGCAACTGGTAATTGTTCTCCTTGACTTTTTGCCCAGTCTGCTGCTTGGACGGATGAAGTTTTAAATCAAACTGGAGAATTCGGATACATCCTCGGGACATATTGCATGCAGCTGTTTGCTTTCGAACGGAACACTGTGGAATACTTTATTTAAGGCAAACCTGATTTGTACCTTCATAGTGGCACTGCTAGTTTCACTTCTATGCGACTGTGCGAAATTTGAGTAGAAATCGTCTTTCAGATGCAGAGATGTCTATCAACTTTCGTCTTTGTCACATAACACCATCTTTTTGTTGCAATTCTTCCGTCAGTGTATTTGCAACAAATGTTTATAGTTGATAGGTCACGCAACAGGGAACAACTTTTTTCTGTGATCAGATATAATGCTGTCGTTTATGAGTAACGCCAGGCGTTGTTTAATATTGGTTATGTCCCTGAGGATCGGCAAAGCGTAGGCACTCTGTCTTTCCTATACAATGTGAGTTGCACACAGTTCAGTCATCCGCTCTGAAAGGAAGGGCAAAATTAAATTTCCTGACACGCTTCTAAAATACCTTTCTCTGCTTAGAGTCACTCATTCGTATGGTTTTCTTGTCGTAAATCACTTCAGCAGTTTACTGGGCTAGGTAGTAGACTGCACACCTGGTTAGTAGACCACACTATTTATCTGCACTCTCGTCCTAGGGACAGTGAATATTAAGTGATGCCTAGAGTCGCTGGGAAGCATCAGCGAGAATTACGTCATAAAGGAAAGTTGTTCCCCAAACCGTGAGCTATCAGCCCCAGACCTTTGTCACAAAGACTATGCAACATACGGTGTTTTGTTTCAAGTCAATGTTTAGCTTTCACCGAATAATTCCTCGTATGTGACTGTTGTGGATCTTCTAGTTACAAATGTCTGCTACACTTGCTCTCTTAGCGATTTATGAATTCTTACATTCATAACCTTCAAACAAGTATTTTACACAAATGCAGAATTTGATGAATACCTTTGATGGGTGGTGGAACAATAGAACTGATGAACAGGATAGAATTTTAACATTATATTTATTCCGTTTTAGCCTTTCTATCTGAGATACATCCGTTATTAGAGAATGGATCAGTATCTCTACGCTTAATTCGTCTTGGCGCTAGCAGTAGGTCTCCAGTGGTCACAAAGAATTTAGGCAAGTGTGTTTGGGGTTGCCTATCAGGAGATCTTCCATGAAGTAAACTGAAACTTCACTGAGCACTAGGGCAGTACAGTACAGATCCCTGCAAAGGGAGAAAATAGCAGGGAAGTATATGTGGAACAGAGGTCATAGGCAAATGGAACAGCCACCAGTGAGTTAATAACCAGTCAATTCTAACCACACTGGCAAGTGGCTGACGGTCGGAGCCTCTTGGAGCCTCTCTGAACGCAGTGGCTCAGCTAAAGATTCTCATGGAGGGTGGAAAGCGACTTTCGGCAGCCTATGGGTTTCAAAGACAAATGTGATCATTTTCGACTGGTTCAGCTGCGGTCACACCTATGTTTCTTTCTCGACTGCTGCTAGATTGAAAGCGGCCATTGGAGGAACATGATCTCATTTATTCCCTAGCGCAAAAGATTTTTCCAGGCAACTGATTGCTAGGTAGAAGAGTTTTCATCTGATCAGATGCAAACTTTGTATCATTAACAATACAACATTTTCCCTGGGTATTTCCTTCTCCGACATTCCATGAAGTTTCAAGACCAGATAAACAAGTCTGATCGAGTGAAAAGAGTTCTTGTGGGTGAGACAAATTAACTAATTTTGCATATTAGCAGTGTTGGAGCTATCACAAATCAAACTGAGGGTCTTGAAAGAATAGCGGTATACGCTGGATATACTCAGTTCACAGACATTGCTTTCCATCGGCCAAATCTTAGTTACTAGAAACTTAGTAGTACTCCAGACTGGCACGTCACATTAATTAAATTTTCTATAATTTTCCTAAATAAAGTTAGGCAAACAGGGCCAACTTTTTCCTCTCTAGTCTTTTGATCCGGTTCTAAATAGGCTAGAGTAACGGGACTCTGGTCTCCACAATGGTAATATTTGAAATATCCAAGTCCCATTTGGCCACCTTAAGGCTTTCTTTGTTCTGTTAAGTCAATTTCGGCGAAAGGCGGTGTTGTACTGGACGTATCTGTACTTGACGTATCTAGTTGTGTTCTGTCTGTCGTGACATTTCACAGTTTCGATATATTTACTTTCGGCTTTTATTGGTTTATTTTATGAATCATCCTTGGCAGTACTCAGAACCGAACCCGTGTCTCCTACAAGGTATCCCTCTAATTTGACCACCCAGCAATGTCGACGGACAGTATCAGAAATTGAGACACTAAAGGCTGTAGATGGAGTTTTGCTGTTTGGGCGGCGAAATACTGACGATGGCCGAAACAGACTACACTGGAAATGGCAACACAAACGTTTCTGATAAAGAGAAACTTGTTGCCAAATATAAATCTAAGTTTTCTTAAAATTTATAAAAATCTTTTCCTTTTTTTCCTTTTTCCGTAATTGTGTAGATCGTGTACATTAGAAGGCATTAAAATGTGACGACTAGTTTCTATTAACTAAGTAATCATCTTCAAATCTGAGAATACGCAATGAAGAGAAATGTGCCTGAAGTTAAATTTTGCAAACCAATCCCCAAACTTTTAAACGTCTGAGAGAGGGGAAATAAAAACAGTAATAACGTACCTCTCATGGTAAGTACGTGTCAGCATATAGCGTATTGGAAAACCTGCATCGTCTACATAGCTGGCAGTGAGACTATACGTGTAATACTTTCAATAGAAACAGAGTTGCTCAAAACCATGATTCATAATATTGCAGCCAGTAGTAAAATGTATAGACAACGTTACATGGACGAACTTGTCAGCTGAGACGATACAAGGCTTCCAGTACGTTATTTGCTGACATATATTTTACTAAGACTGTTAGGTTACTACTTTAATTTATTTCCTTCCTTTGAAACTATTTTAAATTAGATTTCTAGTTCATTAAATTTAAGATAGTTCCCTGTTATTTTGCTTGCTCCAAGATCTGAAGGTGGTTGCTTAATCAATTGAAATTAGCCATCACATTTTAATGTTTTATAATGGATGCATTCTAGACTTTTAAAGCATAATTACAAAAGATTTTTATTAAATTTTAAGATACTTAAACTGGATAGCTTTTCCCTTCACGACAACAGGTATAACAATTTAATCTAAGTGTTAGGCAATATTTTCTAAAGGTGTTTGTATGAACTGGTAACCTTGTACGGATGTGAGATGTGGGTGATAAGCAGTTCTCACCATAAGAGATAACGGCTTCTGAAATATGGTGCTACAGTAGAACTGTGAATATTAAGTGGGTAGGTACGGAAACTAGTGAAGAGGTGTTGTTGTTGTTGTGGTCTTCAGTCCTGAGACTGGTTTGATGCAGCTCTCCATGCTGCTCTATCCTGTGCAAGCCTCTTCATCTCCCAGTACCTACTGCAACCTACATCCTTCTGAATCTGCTTAGTGTATTCATCTCTTGGTCTCCTTCTACGATTTTTACCCTCCACTCTGCCCTCCAATGCTAAATTTGTGATCCCTTGATGCCTCAGAACATGTCCTACCAACCGGTCCCTTCTTCTTGTCAAGTTGTGCCACAAACTCCTCTTCTCCCCAATTCTATTCAATACCTCCTCATTAGTTATGTCATCTACCCATCTAATCTTCAGCATTCTTCTGTAGCACCACATTTCGAAAGCTTCTATTCTCTTCTTGTCCAAACTAGTTATTGTCCATGTTTCACTTCCATACATGGCTACACTCCATATAAATACTTTCAGAAACGACTTCCTGACACTTAAATTATCCTCGTTTTGCTTTTGTTGATGTTCATCTTATATCCTCCTTTCAAGACACTGTCCATTCCGTTCAGCTGCTCTTGCAGGTCCTTTGCTGTCTGTGACACAGTTACAATGTCATTGGCGAACCTCAAAGTTTTTATTTCTACTCCATGGATTTTAATTCCCACTCCGAATTATTCTTTTGTTTCCTTTACTGCTTGCTCAATATACAGATTGAATAACATCGGGGAGATGCTACAATCCTGTCTCACTCCCTTCCCAAGCACTGCTTCCCTTTTTTTTTGTGGTTTTAGGGCGCACAACTTCAATGGTCATTAGCGCCCAGACTACGTTAGGAATGCACCACCAGGCACAAGTTTAAAACAGCAACTAAAAGGGAAAACACGATAAAAGACAGACTGACAGGCATAGGATTAAAATAAAAACAGCATAATCAAAGGTCCTTAGAGAGGTTGGTCAAGTTGATAAAATAAAGAACGCGAGCAGCTGCTCGTGGGTCATCCGCTAAAATGGCATCTAGACTACATGGCAGGCCAAGATCAAGACGCAGTGTGTTAAAATACGGGCAGGACGTTAAAATGTGGCGGACCGTCAGCAATTACCCACATGGGCAGAACGGCGCCGGCGCAGCCGTCAGCAGATGGCGATGTCTGAACCGGCAGTGTCCAATTCGTAACCGTGCCAAAACGACCTCCTCCCGCCGAGAAGGGCGGGAGGAGGACGTCCAAGCCACGGGAAGAGGTTTCAAGGCCCGAAGCTTGTTGTCTGTAAGTGCAGCCCAATCGGCATGCCACAGCGATAAAATGCGCCGACAAATGACCCTGCTACAATCTGACGAAGGGACACAACAACAAGCTGTCCGAGGCTGGAGGACCGCAGCCTTGGCCGCGGCATCTGCAGCTTCGTTCCCAGGGAGACCGACATGGCCAGGAACCCACATAAAGCTAACCGGAGAACCGACGTCCACCAGCTGCTGAAGAGAGCGTTGGATCCGGTGCACGAAAGGGTGAACGGGATACGGATCACTGAGGCTCTGGATGGCGCTCAGGGAATCGGAGCAGATGACATAAGCAGAATGTCGGTGGCGGCAGATGTAAAGAACAGCCTGGTAGAGGGCAAAGAGCTCAGCTGTGAAGACCGAACAATGGCCATGGAGCCGGTATTTGAAACTTTGTGCCCCGACAATAAAAGAACACCCGACCCCGTCATTGGTCTTAGAGCCATCTGTATAAATGAAGGTCATATTAATGAACTTCGAACGAAGTTCGACAAAACTGGAGTGGTAGACCGAACCGGGGGTAACCTTTGGGAGCGAGCTGAGGTCAAGGTGAACGCGAACCTGAGCCTGGAGCCAAGGTGGCGTGTGGCTCTCGCCCACTCGAAAGGTTGCAGGGAGTGAAAAATTAAGGTGTTGAAGGAGGCGACGAAAGCGAACTCCAGGGGGTAGCAGGGCAGAGACATACAACCCGTATTGACGGTCGAGCGAGTCGTCAAAAAAGGAACGATAAGACGGGTGGTCGGTCATTGACAGTAGCCGACAGGCATACCGACAAAGCAGTATATCGCGCCGGTAGGTGAGTGGCAATTCACCAGCGTCAGCATGAAGACTCTCTACGGGACTAGTATAAAACGCTCCGTTCGCAAGACGTAAACCCCGATGGTGTATGGAGTTGAGGCGGCGTAAGATGGATGGCCGTGCAGAGGAGTATACGAAGCTCCCATAATCCAGCTTGAAGCGGACGATCGACCGATATAGATGAAGTAGGACGGTTCGATCCGCTCCCCACGACAGACCACTGAGAACACGGAGGACATTTAGAGAACGGGTACAACGGGCAGCCAAATATATGTGGAGACCAGCTAAGTTTCCTGTCAAATGTAAGACCTAAAAATTTTGTTGTCTCCACGAATGGGAGAGCAACGGGACCGAGACGTAAGGACGGTGGGAGAAACTCTTTGTAGCGCCAGAAGTTAATACAGACCGTCTTCTCGGCAGAAAAACGGAAGCCATTGGCGACACTCCGGGAGTAAAGACGGTCAAGAGAACGCTGAAGGCAGCGCTCCAGGAAACATGTACGCTGAGCGCTGCAATAGATGGTAAAATCGTCCACGACAAGGGAGCCCGATACATCAGCTGGGAGGCAATCCATTATGGGATTGATCGCTATGGCGAAGAGAGCGACGCTCAAAACTGAGCCCTGTGGCACCCCATTCTCCTGGCGAAAGGTGTCTGACAGGACAGAACCCACACGTACCCTGAACTGTCGATCCATTAAAAAGGAACGAATAAAAAGAGGGAGGTGACCGCGAAGGCCCCATGTATGCATGGTGCGGAGAATGCCCACCCTCCAACAGGTGTCGTAAGCCTTCTCCAAATCAAAGAACACAGCTGCGGTCGGGCGCTTCCGCAAGAAGTTATTCATAATGAAGGTCGACAAGGTAGCCAGATGGTCAACAGCAGAGCGGCGCCTACGAAATCCACATTGTACATTGGTAAGGAGGCGTCGAGACTCGAGCAGCCAAACCAAACGAGAGTGAACCATTCGCTCCATCACTTTACAGACACAGCTGGTAAGCGAGATGGGTCGATAACTGGAAGGCAAGTGCTTGTCCTTCCCCGGCTTAGGAATCGGGACAACAATAGACTCGCGCCAGCATGCGGGAACATGTCCCTCACTCCAGATTCGATTGTAAGTACGAAGAAGGAAACCTTTACCCGCAGGAGAAAGGTTCTTCAGCATCTGAATATGAATAGAATCAGGCCCTGGGGCGGAGGACCGTGACCGGGCAAGTGCGTTTTCGAGCTCCCGCATGGTGAATGGGGCATTATAACTTTCACGATTCGAGGAGCGGAAGTTAGGTGGCCTAGCCTCCTCTGCCTGTTTTCGGGGGAGGAAGGCAGGGTGGTAATGAGCGGAGCTCGACACCTCTGCGAAAAAGCGGCCGAAGGCATTGGAGACATCCGCAGGGGCCACAAGGACGTCATTCGCGACCGTCAAGCCAGAAACTGGTGAGTGTACCTTAGTGCCAGATAGCCGGCGCAGGCTACCCCAGACAACAGAAGAAGGAGTAAAACTGTTGAAGGTGCTTGTGAAAGCAGCCCAGCTGGCTTTCTTGCTTTCTTTAATTATACGACGACACTGTGCACGTAATCGTTTATAATTGATACAATTCGCCACTGTAGGGTGGCGTTTAAAGGTGCGTAAAGCACGTCGACGAGCACGTAAAGCGTCTCTACATGCTGCGGTCCACCAGGGGACCGGTACGCGACGTGGAGGGTATGCTGCAGGAGATGGATAACACACGGGAAGTGGTCGCTCGAATATGTATCAGAAAGTGCATACCACTCAAACCGGCGTGCAAGTTTGGTAGTACATATAGAGAGGTCTAAATGGGAATAGGTGTGAGGTGTGTCCGAAAGAAAAGTAGGGGCGCCAGTATTGAGGCAGACAAGATTGAGTTGGTTGAAAAGGTCTGCTAACAGGGAGCCCCTCGGGCAGGATGCTGGAGAGCCCCAAAGGGGATGGTTGGCATTGAAGTCTCCGGTTAACAAAAATGGTGCAGGGAGCTGAGCTATAATTTGCATCATGTCTGCCCTGGTAACGGCAGACGACGATGGAGTGTAAACGGTACAAATGGAAAATGTGAAAGTGGGGAGAGTAATTCGGATGGCAGCTGCCTGCAGGCCGGTGTACAATGTGATGGGATCGTAGTAAATATCATCCCGGACCAGCAGCATAACCGTCCATGAGCTGGAATACCTACCACAGGGGGTAGGTCAAAACGCACAGAGGTGTAGTGTGCCAAGGCAATTTGATCGCATGGGCGTAGCTTCGTTTCCTGGAGGGCTACGACGAGCGGACGGTGCAAGCGGAGCAGCAACTTCAAGTCCTCTCGGTTGGAGCGAATGCTGCGAATATTCCAGTGAATAAGTGCCATCGCAAGAAGAAAAGCAAGATGAAATAAGGGGTCACCTCGAAGGCCGCTGAGGGCCTGGCTTCGTGCGAGCACTGCCGCCGCTATCAGTAGGCCGACAGTCATCGTCCATTGGTTCTATAGGTTCATCGGCCATCTCGGTAAGATGGCCGGGAGGGGGAGCTTCCTCCGCTGGTGAACGGCCAGTTGTTCGGCTACCAGCGGTGCGGCCAGGCGAAACGGATGACGGCCTGGGGCGGCAACCGCTGGGTGGCGCAGGAGAAGAAATGCGCCGTGGCGGAGAAGGAGAACTGTGCTTCCTATGAGCCTTCTTGGAAGGTCGTTTGGTGGAAGTACCGGTCGATGGCTGGGAGGTCGAAGTACGTAGGAAGTCTGCACGGGACGGTTCCTTCTTGAAGGCCCGTGCATCTGACTTCTGGGTCTTCGTCTTAGCAGAAGCTGATGAAGGGGCTTGTGTCTGTGGGGTGATGGGAGGAAGAGGAGACGTCGACCGCGCGATCTTAGCACTGGCCGAACGGACGACCGTGGTGCTGAAGGTCAGAACGCATGTCTGGGTTGCCACCTCCCTGGTAGTCCGAGGAGAGGCGAGGACAGTACTGAATTTACCCGCTGGGAGCAGCGTGGGCTTCCTACTAGCAAATAGCTTGCGAGCAGCCGAGGTGGACACTTTCTCTTTGACCCGAATTTCTTGGATACATCGTTCTTCCTTATAGATGGGACAGTCGCGGGAGGACGCTGCATGGTCACCCTGACAGTTCACACAACGAGGAGACGGAGGTGGACAGTCACCCTCATGGGCGTCCCTGCCACAAGTGACACATTTAGCCGCATTGGAACAAGACTGGCGAGTGTGATTAAAACGCTGACACTGGTAGCAGCGCGTAGGTGTCGGAACATAGGGGCGAACAGAAATAACCTCGTAGCCCGCTTTGATGCGCGATGGCAGCTGAACACTGTCAAAGGTCAAGAAAAGTGTCCGGGTCGGTAGAAGGTCATTGTTGACCTTTTTCATGACCCTATAGACAGCCGTCACGCCCTGCTCAACGAGGAAAGACTGAATCTCCTCGTCAGTCAATCCGTCGAGAGATCTAGTATAGACCACACCACGAGACGAATTCAAAGTTCGGTGAGCCTCCACCCGGACAGGGAATGTGTACAGAAGTGTGACTCGAAGCAGTTTCTGTGCCTGAAAGGCGCTCTCAGTTTCTAGTAGCAAGGTACCATTACGCAACCTTGTAAAAGACTTAACAGTACCAGCTATGGCATCTACGCCCTTCTGGATAACGAAAGGGTTGACAGAGGAAAAATCCTTGCCATCCTCAGATCGAGAAACGACGAGGAACTGTGGGGCAGGCGGTAGTACCTTTGTCACTGGTGGCTGGTCATGTTTCCGTTTGTGGGCAGAAGTCGAGAGAGAAGAAGAGAAATCCATTGCGGAGGAATCCCCCATGATTGCCAGCGTCTCCGATGGCGCGCTCCTTCCTTATGGGGACCCTCTCAGAGGGCACTCCCGCCTTAGGTGAATGTTTACACCTCAGGTCACACCTCCCGAGAAACAGACGGAGGGACCAATCGGCATGGTCAGAAGGTATCAGCTCAGGCAATCACCCCTCCCTGGGCCTGGCCTTTACCAGAGGGTACGTGCGTGCCTTACTTGTCTACCCAGGGCGGGGAATTACGCGTTACCCCGTCACCAGCTACGCGTGCGAACGCGTGGGTCGGCCTTCAGGCGCGCACAGGGAGGAAAGAAGAAGAGGAAAAGGAAGAGTTAGAGGACAGACTGTCTCAAACGCCGAGGCGGAGACCAGAGAAGGCAAGGAGAAGAAGGCAAGGAGAAGAAGGCAAGGAGAAGAAGGCAAGGAGAAGAAGGCAAGGAGAAGAAGGCAAGGAGAAGGAGGCAAGGAGAAGAAGGCAAGGGAAAGAGTAAGGAAGACAGTGAGATGGAGAAGAACAAAGAAAGGAACCAACCAAAGCAAGGAAGAAACGAGAAGTGAAAAACCAAAAAGACCACAATTATAGGTCGTGGAACCGTCCGTCTCCGGACGCAGGCGCTAACTACCCCCTTGAGGGGGATGGACTCCTTTTAGTCGCCTCTTACGACAGGCAAGAATACCGCGGGCCTATTCTAACCCCCGAACCCGCAGGGGGACTGCTTCCCTTTCTTGTCCCTCGACTCTTATAACTGCCATCTGGTTTCTGTACAAATTGTAAATAGCCTTTCGCTCCCTGTATTTTACCCTTGCCACCTTCATAATTTGAGAGAGAGTATTCCAGTCAACATTGTCAAAATCTTTCTATTAGTCTACAAATGCTAGAAACGTAGGTTTGCCTTTCCTTAATCTTTCTTCTAAGATAAGTCGTAGGGTCAGTGTTGCCTCGCGTGTTCCAACATTTCTACGGAATCCAAAGTGATCTTCCCCGAGGTCGGCTTCTACCAGTTTTTCCATTCGTCTGTAAAGAATTCGCGTTGGCATGTTGCAGCTGTGACTTATTGAACTGATATTTCGGTAATTTTCACATCTGTCAACACCTGCTTTCTTTGGGATTGGAATTACTATATTCTTCTTGAAGTCTGAGGGTATTCGCCTGTCTCATACATCTTGGTCACCAGATGGTAGAGTTTTGTCAGGACCGGCTCTCCCAAGGCCGTCAGTAGTTCTAATGGAATGTTGTCTACTCCCGGGGCCTTGTTTCGACTTAGGTCTTTCAGTGCTCTGTCAAACGCAGTATCGTATCTCCCATTTTGCCTTCATCTACATTCTCTTCCATTTCCAGAATATTGTCCTCAAGTACATCGCCCTTGTATAGATCCTCTATGAAGAAGGACTGTATCGAAATGGGGAGAAAATAAATTTATGGCACAGCATGGTTAAAAGAAGATATCAGTTAATAAGCTACGAGGCATAAAGGAATAGCCTATTTCATAAGCGAGGAAATGTTTCCTCAAGGTGTTAGTGTGAAGTGTAAAATCGTAGAGGGGGACGAAGGCTTGCCTGTAGAAAGCTTAGAATATGGGTAGAGATACGGAAACACCAGAAACCACCGCTCATTACCATATCTACTAGAGTGCAGAATAACCTTGGGTATTCAAAACAGCTTCTGGTTATCTGGGAACGGATAAATACAGGTAACACATTGTTTTCAATGGAGTGTTACAACATTCTTCCCGGAAAACACTGGCAAGTTCAGGAAACGATGACGGAGGAGGATAGCAATCACGTGCCCTTCCCTCAAATGTAAACCGCGAAGGCTTAATAATATTGAGATCTGATTACTGTGGTGGACAGAGCAGATGAGAAAAGTGATACATGTGATCACAACAACCAGCCCTGGACTATGCGAACTTTCCGAACACAGCATCACCAATGGGAAACAAACATTGTACCATGAAATGGACCTCATAAGCAAAAATCACAACATAATCCATGGTCTCTTCCAGAAGTTGGAAACGATGTGGAACAAGACTCATCCGAACAGATCACATTCTTCCGTTGCTCAGTGATGTTTTATCACTTCGGCAAGGCTTACTGTTACGGATATTTGAATAATTGATGAATGGTTTTGGAATTTCAGCTCGCCCTGCAGGTCCCTGCTGTGTTTTTTTTTATTTGTGCTGACAAGATTCGCGAGCGCGATATTCAGTTCTGTAGTAACTTTTGCAGCCGTCTTCCTCGCATTTTTAATTCACAATCGTTTTCAATGACTGTCTGTTCCGATCACTCTACACACACTTTCGTCCGCGTTGTAGCACATCGGATGATGATTTTCCGCTTTCACTATATGTGGTTTACGGTTCCGAAACAGTGCCTCTTGGAACAGCAAATGCTTCCAAGACCTTGGTTAGGGAAACACATACCACACAAGCGCAAACAATTGGTCCCCGTTCGAATCTACTTGGGTCCGAGATAATGCGCTCAGAACTACACAGAAAACTGTTCTGACAAAGACTGACACCTAGCAACGTACTGAGGTCATTAGAGGGGTGCTGTTTGTGGTCAGGTACAATAAAGAAACCTACAGACTTGGCTAGCATCAGCATTTCTCGAAGTGATTTTTTTGTTCAACTTCTGTAGGTTCAACTGCACGCATGTTGCAGGACACACTAGCATAGAGTGCTGCATAAGATTAGTCTTCAGAATGTGGACAACTACAACAACACGTGCCAAATCCATGGCCTGCAAGAGTACCCACCAACGGTACCTGTATCCGGGGAGCAGTTTCCCTAAAATGTTTAAGGAGAAGCCCGGGATGGGTCCTTTGAAAAGACAAGGACTTTTTCCTCCGCCCAACACTCCCCAGTCCGATCTTGTCCTGTGTCTCTAGTAACGTCGTTATCGATGGAGTGATAAACCCTTATCTCATTTAAGACTACCTAGACCGTACCAGGAAGCTTCAAACGTCATTTACAGGTTTGGTACATTGACCAAGATCTGTGAGTAGATTCATCAGCATCATATGTGGAAGTAATACGGAGCAGGCTACCATACAAAACACGTGTACTTCTAATCCAAGCTTGGAGGCTGCGCAGATGAATACTTGATCGTTCATCACAATCATTAATTTTCACACATTCCAGAGAAATTTTCATCATTATGCATAAACATTCGTGTAGTGGAGTTCATGGTAGGTGGAGGTTAGAAAACGCGGGTCTGGAGCGGTCAGACTCAGCAGAGCGCTTACCCCTGGAAGAGTCCAAACAGCATTGGCGACGTCCCTGGAGAAATCAGCAGACGTCACGTCACGCCAGGCCACGCCAGGCCACGCCACGCCGTGACGCTGAGGCCCTCCGCCAATGCCAGCTCCGCTGTCCCCGCCAGCGCCCCACAGTTCCAGCAGCGGCGGCAGTCCCTCAGGAGCCGCCGCGGGCAACTCCAGGACGCGGCCCGTCTCCCAGATGCCGGCTGGTCGGGGCGCGGCTCGTGTCTGCAGCCGCTTCTCTAGGAAGGAGGAACGAGTGCTGCTTGCAGAGGTCCAGTTCGCAAACGACACAGGTCTCCTGCAGTCTCAAAGCCGTGTTCCCATGTGCTTTCTAACATTAGCAACGACATGTAAGGTCTATGGGCACTGCAATGAATGGTACAGTTCAAACTGCACAATATTTTCACGAGGCAGCTGCTCGTCGCCTTCAGGTGTGACTGCTGCTTACTGTCGTGGCTCGCCAGTTAATGCGCTGGTCATCCACAAATTTGCAGGCGTTAAGGTGAGGAGCTATAAATGAGCGATAGGTGCGTGGGAGTTGTGACAGTCTAACGTGCTGGGGTTCTTAGGACATATTTCCCAGTAAGGTTTATTGATGAATGTAGTGTCACCGTATTACATTTGCCTGCAAGAGCGATTTTACAGATATCAATTACGACCCAAATAATAGCCATCTGCGTTTGCTCTCATTAACCAAAAAGTTGAACAAATTATTGATCTCGCCAGTAACAAAAACCATTCACAACTTTCTTCTCCACGCCTTAACAAAACCTCTAGAACATACATATTAAAATGCACTCCGCCTTCAGCCCACGAGTGTCCTACCGGGACCATCCGACCGCCGTGTCATCCTCAGTGAAGGATGCGGATAGCAGGGGCGTGGGCTCAGCACACCGCTCTCCCGGTCTTTATGATGGTATTCTTGACCGAAGCCGCTCTATTTGGCGGAGTGGCTTCTCAATTGGCATCACGAGGCTGAGTGCACCCCAAAAAATGGCAACAGTGCATGGCGGACCAGATGGTCACACATCCAAGTGCCGGCCACGCCCGACAGCACTTAACTTCGGCGATCTGACGGGAACCGGTGTATGCACTGCGGCAAGGCCGTTGCCTATACATATTAAAATATGTAGAAAAAAATTCGCCGGAATAGGCCTCGGAGTCCCAACGGTACCGTCCCCCCCTTTTTCCAACAGCGCCCGGCAGACCAGATGGTCACCCATCCAAATGCTAGCCCAGCCCGAGAGCGCTTAACTTCGGTGATCAGACGGGGACCTGTCTTACCATAGCGGCAAGGCACATTATTACCGAGATATTTATTGCTTTAATTAGCCTTAGTACAACAACCAAACTAAACCTTAACACAATCAAATTGTTACTGTACTATCGCGTGGCTGCCACCACACTAAATTAAGCATGCGGAGAGCTCTCTCATATTCGTGGTACCATCCATAGACACTCTCGGCGCTAACAGCGCACAAAACAGCAAAAGAAATCGAATGGGGACTCATTACTCGTATCCCTTAAACACAAACGTAATGAAGCAAAGGAAGAACAAACTTAATTTTACTTTGACTAGCGATGGATGTGGAAAAATCTTTTTTCTCTAAATAAACCCTGCAATTTTTATTAGCTTAACAAGACACGAATTCACAGCAGAAGGGAGCACCCGCGACGCAGTGATTGACACAAACATGACCGAAATGACATCGCCGGCAAGGACAACACCTTAACAGGCAACAACATAATTTATAAAAGATGTCACTAGTACACCGAGGAAAGACACTGCCTCTTAAACAACATCTCTCTAAACTCAACAACACAATCACTGCCCACAACGTCGCTTAGACGGTACTAGGTACGCGCTATACTGCTGTACCAGCACGCAGCAGTAAGGAGAAAAAAAGACAAACAGAAGCGACGCTCGGTGAACCACAGCAGACAGCTATCACTGGCGTGGAGGCTATTGGTCCTCTCATAACTGCCATCGCAAACAATGAATATACGGGAACTTGGCAAACGCCGTTACAGTCTTCTAGGACTTGTAGTGTGGAGTGAGTAGATAACATTTTGAATTGTATCCCATGTCAGGAAACTTTTCACTTCTGTGCTACTTGAAAACATGTTGGTAACGCGACCACTTTTACAAGTACTTGATTAGACGTTGGTCTACACTTCCACTCATAAATTTTCAAACAAATTGATCGTGTACTAGTTGACATGTTCTCGTGAACGTGATGTAGTACTGTGTTTCCATTAGATTAATCTCCAAGTCTACACAAACACGCGGACACTGAAGCATACATCGTCGGCCAAGCTGGCGTCGGCTGCATCAAACGCCTATGAAGGCGGTCAGACGCCGAAATTAAGCATTACAATAACATTAGCAGGGAACGAGAATGACAACACACCAACACGGTGTAGGGAAGCAGCCTACTCACGCTGTAGTAAATTCACATCAGTTTCCATTGTGTGCCAGCCAGTCTGCTGTAACTAGCTCTGACGTCATAAATGTTGCGCAATACCTTAAAAATCAAGCAAATGACCTAAAACTTTTCTAGCATGTCAGGAATAATACTAAATTAATGTGTGTTAAATATCAGTTCGATAACTTCAGCCATTTTTGAAATTTGGACGTTTTTCTGAAAAAATCATTGGCGCAACAGAAAAGAGCTAGAGACTTCAAAATTTATATTTAGATTCATCTTTCATAATGATTTAATAAAAACAGTACTCTGGATTTCACAAATTAAGACTTTAGTGGAAATTCACGATTTTCTGGTTTTCGTCTCAAAACTGAAGGAAGCAAGATGGATTAAGTAGGCTAATAAATAAGGCTAGGATGTTTAGATTTAAATAGGTTGGAGGTCCGCTATGACTGTGAAGATGTGAAAAGTTTCGTTTGAATACCTATAAAATTATAGCGATAGCAGATCTCAAAAGGGCCAGTTCAGAGCTCATCTACTGCGTGCAGCGTAATTTAATTAATTCTCTCGCCCAAAGTATTTAACTTAGCCACGTCAAAATTTTATTATCAATACTTACCTGCGTGCTGAATGCACGTTTAAATTAAGAGCTTCATCGGCCATCAGCAAAAGAAGCTATAAATTATTATGTAACTTGAAGTGGTGCGTTACTAGCCCAGCGGCTAGTCGGGAGAGCCGATTTGAGCAGGCGTTCCCTTAGCCGTCCGCACCGCGGCTATATACGAGGGCTGTTCAGAAAGTAAGCTCCGATTGATCGCGAAATGGGAACCACAGTAAAAATTAGAAATGTTTTATTTTTAACAGTTAGCTACACCATCCAGCTACTTCTCTACGTAGTTGCCGTTCTGACTAAGACATTTGTCGTAGCGTTGTACCAACTTTCAAACACCCTCATCATAAAAGACAGCCGCCAGTGCTTTCCGCCAATTCTCTTCGCTGGCCTACAGCTCGTTTTCTGAGCCAAAATGTTGTCTTCATAGCCAGCGGTTCATGTGAGCAGAAATGAAACGCAGGGGGAGTCAATTACGGGCTGTATTGTGGGTAGTCAAACATTTCCAATTGAAAACGATGCAGGAGCATCTTCATTGCCCCTTCAGAATGCGGCTGAGAATATTGCCTTGTAGAAGAAACTGCATGACAGTTATGTAATGTTGGCTGTATAGCTTCAGGCGAAATTTCTCACCAGGTCCTCGTACTTGGCGGGAGACACTATTCTCTAGACAACTTTACGCGATCACTGTGAGCTCAGAAATGAGAGGAGTGACGTGATGCTATCTAGGGTCATACTAGAGACACTGCCCAACACATCTGTGCAAAGCTTTATCGGATTATCATAGTCGTTTCCATTTCGTGATCAATCGGAGCTTACTTTCTGAACAGCCCTCGTATATAAGAGCGCTGCGCGAAGAAGGAAGGCCCCAGTTCTCTCCAGACGCTGAATAGTACGTCAGCTGTGTCGGGAGTCGCGTCGCTTCGGTAGCACTGCTACAAACAGCCTCGGGTGCCGTATTAAGTTACTAAAGATACGCGGAACCGTGAAAGCATTTCAAGTGAAGGGTTAATTCTGGGATGATTTTCATTATCTAGCTTCAGTTTGCGTATTGTCGTATTTTCACGTGCCGTCGCGGGACAGACATTCTACCAAGTATTTTAGCGTGGCGTTTGATGAAATATTCTCATCAAATTTTGGCGAGCATTCTTGTTAACATTTAATTCGGACATTTATAGTTGCATCAGCGCATTAGACTCTGAACTGCTCTGTTAGTTAGGTTGTAGGGATACTTGTGTTTTTTATCAGTGAATTTCAGAATATACTCAACTATTTTGGAAAATCGTTTTTGATTAGAAATCCCGGACAATCTCCTAATTCCTTAGAGCTATAAGCTGCAGCTATAATGGTATTCTCAGATGAAGTGGGCACTAGGATCTCTAAATACTGGCTTCACGTTTGGTTAAATCACATTCTGGGAGCTAAAAAAGTAAATAGAGAGCCAGTGTTGAGAACGGCGAAAGACAGCATTAACAACATTCTAAAAGCCCGAAACGGATTCAACATTCAAACATTTTGAATTGCAAGCATATATGCAGCAAAACTCTATTCTCACGAGTTAAACCGCCGCCCCACAACGGGAACAAGGAGCGATCACACGAACAACCTGAACAGGAGATGGAACATCTAGACGTACAAACACGGAATCGAAAATGGTAGCAGCTGTAGACGAAATTCTGGCGGATTTTCAAGCAGAGCTAAAGCAGAAAAGGGTGTCCACGCAAATACTGCACCAGCCAGGAAAAAACTATGGTCTAATCATATATCGTGGACAAAATACGAACCATGAACTGAAAACGAAAGACTGCGTGCGGAATTAACGGCGGCAAAGGCCCCTGACGCAACAGACAGTATTCAGCGTTTGGAAATGGAGATCGCAGCCCTAAAGGAAGAAAATCGAAAATTACGCACTGAAACGAGGCCAATACCACTGATTTGCGCTGCAGTCGCGGCAGGTAGTCCTGTCACCAACCCGAACACCAGGGTTGAAGAACAAAGGGAATTAACAACAAATAAACAGGCAACTGTCCTCTTTTTTAAGTCAGAGAACAATCAGGATGCTCAAGCCGTAAGGGAAACCTTAACTAAAGCAATAAACCCTAGACGTGATAAAATAAAAGTCAAAGCAATGAGGAATAGAGCAAACACAGTAATTCTTTAAACTGAGACACAAGCATACAAGAGGAAGATCATTGAAAAAAAAACATCATATTCTATGCGAAGAACCCTGAAAACTAAGACCACTATTGGCAATACACACCGTCCTAACAACACTCACAGATCATAACTTTCTGGAAGAATTGTTTGAAGTAAATCTCAGTGGCCACATCATCAAAAATGAATTTCAACAACAAGTCGCAGTACGTTTCAAAACAGATCCGAAAGGGGGAAAGAACGGTAAATAATATTCTGGAGGTGACACCAGGAGTCAGATTACTGTTATTACAGAGTGACAGGGTGTACATACAACTTGAATCGTTACGCAATAGGGACTATGTGTAACTACAAAAGTGCCTCAGGTGTTGGTATTTTGGTCATTCGTCCAAAAGATGTGACAGGGAAGCTA
Organism: Schistocerca cancellata; assembly: GCF_023864275.1. Taxonomy (NCBI): domain Eukaryota; kingdom Metazoa; phylum Arthropoda; class Insecta; order Orthoptera; family Acrididae; genus Schistocerca; species Schistocerca cancellata. The sequence goes on along the minus strand of NC_064627.1, from coordinate 159,906,355 downwards.
TCTGCGGGAAACCGGCCATAAAAAATTCGAATGTTATGAAAAACAACTGTATTCCTTAGAAGGGCAGGAAAAGAACATATAGCAAAGCTGGAGGGATAGAATGCCTTACTTACAAAGAGCTCTACAAAGGACAAATAGAAGAAACGGAGTATGATGTCACCAACAATGTCAACCAGCACACACTAAAACAAAAACAGTGAGACAACACTCCTTGGACTTCTAGATAGGGATATGAATACAAGTATCAAGTATGGAAATGTACAGACGTCCTCTCAAACAAAACACGGACATAGACACCAGCACAAATCACCAGCAACAAAAACAAGAGCGTGGCGACGTGCAGTATCCTGGAAATTACCACGTGGTCTCCTGCTGACCACATACTCTCCAACGGAGATGGATCCCCTCGATAGTGGCAACATTGTGCACAAAAAATGTTTTAGCCTAACAGATTACATCGACAATGCGTGTTTCTACGGCGTCATGGACTACATACAATGTGGTGAAGCATATCAAACACGAACGTTCCAGTGGGGAACACTCCAAACGGCGAACTTTCGTAGAGAAGAGGAAGCACTGAGTAAAGAAGATCTTAAAGACAGCAGATTACCCACAACAGAAATACACAAAAATGACGATTGACTTCCGAGTCACGATCTTGACCATCTAGAACTGGATCATGAGACAGTTGTTAATCAAAACACACCACACTTAACAGAAGTACTTAACAGAAGTACTTAACAGAAGTACTTAACAGAAGTACTTAACAGAAGTACTTAACAGACGTACTTAACAGACGTACTTAACAGACGTACTTAACAGACGTACTTAACAGACGTATTTAACAGACGTACTTAACAGACGTTTTAACAGACGTACTTAACAGACGTACTTAACAGACGTACTTAACAGACGTACTTAACAGACGTACTTAACAGACGTACTTAACAGACGTACTTAACAGACGTACTTAACTGACGTACTTAACAGACGTACTTAACAGACGTACTTAACAGACGTACTTAACAGACGTACTTAACAGACGTCCGAGACACGGTCAATCCCATCCAGAACAGGATAATGACACGGTACATCTGGACACGCAAAAACAACATAAACGCAAATTAATTTTTCCCTCGCCAGAGGATAGGTTCACATATGATGAAACAACAACATCAGAAAAATATGAATGTGACATTAAAATGTAAACTATACATACAAACTGTACGTTTCGTCTATGGTGGCAATACTGACGAAAAGACAACTCGGGGAAAGGCCCAGCTATCAAAGACAAACAAACGGAAACAGAAAACTTCAAACAACAAAAAGAGACCACACATCATCATCACACATATGATTCGGCTACAATATAGCAGGTCAGCAACTGGAAGCAGTTAATTCCATAAATTATCTGGGGGTAGGTATTAGGAGTGATTTAAAATGGAATGACCATATAAAATTAATCGTCGGTAAAGCAGATGCCAGACAGACGCGGAACCGTGAAAGCATTTCAAGTGAAGGGTTAATTCTGGGATGATTTTCATTATCTAGCTTCAGTTTGCGTATTGTCGTATTTTCACGTGCCGTCGCGGGACAGACATTCTACCAAGTATTTTAGCGTGGCGTTTGATGAAATATTCTCATCAAATTTTGGCGAGCATTCTTGTTAACATTTAATTCGGACATTTATAGTTGCATCAGCGCATTAGACTCTGAACTGCTCTGTTAGTTAGGTTGTAGGGATACTTGTGTTTTTTATCAGTGAATTTCAGAATATACTCAACTATTTTGGAAAATCGTTTTTGATTAGAAATCCCGGACAATCTCCTAATTCCTTAGAGCTATAAGCTGCAGCTATAATGGTATTCTCAGATGAAGTGGGCACTAGGATCTCTAAATACTGGCTTCACGTTTGGTTAAATCACATTCTGGGAGCTAAAAAAGTAAATAGAGAGCCAGTGTTGAGAACGGCGAAAGACAGCATTAACAACATTCTAAAAGCCCGAAACGGATTCAACATTCAAACATTTTGAATTGCAAGCATGTATGCAGCAAAACTCTATTCTCACGAGTTAAACCGCCGCCCCACAACGGGAACAAGGAGCGATCACACGAACAACCTGAACAGGAGATGGAACATCTAGACGTACAAACACGGAATCGAAAATGGTAGCAGCTGTAGACGAAATTCTGGCGGATTTTCAAGCAGAGCTAAAGCAGAAAAGGGTGTCTACGCAAATACTGCACCAGCCAGGAAAAAACTATGGTCTAATCATATATCGTGGACAAAATACGAACCATGAACTGAAAACGAAAGACTGCGTGCGGAATTAACGGCGGCAAAGGCCCCTGACGCAACAGACAGTATTCAGCGTTTGGAAATGGAGATCGCAGCCCTAAAGGAAGAAAATCGAAAATTACGCACTGAAACGAGGCCAATACCACTGATTTGCGCTGCAGTCGCGGCAGGTAGTCCTGTCACCAACCCGAACACCAGGGTTGAAGAACAAAGGGAATTAACAACAAATAAACAGGCAACTGTCCTCTTTTTTAAGTCAGAGAACAATCAGGATGCTCAAGCCGTAAGGGAAACCTTAACTAAAGCAATAAACCCTAGACGTGATAAAATAAAAGTCAAAGCAATGAGGAATAGAGCAAACACAGTAATTCTTTAAACTGAGACACAAGCATACAAGAGGAAGATCATTGAAAAAAAAAACATCATATTCTATGCGAAGAACCCTGAAAAGTAAGACCACTATTGGCAATACACACCGTCCTAACAACACTCACAGATCATAACTTTCTGGAAGAATTGTTTGAAGTAAATCTCAGTGGCCACATCATCAAAAATGAATTTCAACAACAAGTCGCAGTACGTTTCAAAACAGATCCGAAAGGGGGAAAGAACGGTAAATAATATTCTGGAGGTGACACCAGGAGTCAGATTACTGTTATTACAGAGTGACAGGGTGTACATACAACTTGAATCGTTACGCAATAGGGACTATGTGTAACTACAAAAGTGCCTCAGGTGTTGGTATTTTGGTCATTCGTCCAAAAGATGTGACAGGGAAGCTATCTGCGGGAAACCGGCCATAAAAAATTCGAATGTTATGAAAAACAACTGTATTCCTTAGAAGGGCAGGAAAAGAACATATAGCAAAGCTGGAGGGATAGAATGCCTTACTTACAAAGAGCTCTACAAAGGACAAATAGAAGAAACGGAGTATGATGTCACCAACAATGTCAACCAGCACACACTAAAACAAAAACAGTGAGACAACACTCCTTGGACTTCTAGATAGGGATATGAATACAAGTATCAAGTATGGAAATGTACAGACGTCCTCTCAAACAAAACACGGACATAGACACCAGCACAAATCACCAGCAACAAAAACAAGAGCGTGGCGACGTGCAGTATCCTGGAAATTACCACGTGGTCTCCTGCTGACCACATACTCTCCAACGGAGATGGATCCCCTCGATAGTGGCAACATTGTGCACAAAAAATGTTTTAGCCTAACAGATTACATCGACAATGCGTGTTTCTACGGCGTCATGGACTACATACAATGTGGTGAAGCATATCAAACACGAACGTTCCAGTGGGGAACACTCCAAACGGCGAACTTTCGTAGAGAAGAGGAAGCACTGAGTAAAGAAGATCTTAAAGACAGCAGATTACCCACAACAGAAATACACAAAAATGACGATTGACTTCCGAGTCACGATCTTGACCATCTAGAACTGGATCATGAGACAGTTGTTAATCAAAACACACCACACTTAACAGAAGTACTTAACAGAAGTACTTAACAGAAGTACTTAACAGAAGTACTTAACAGAAGTACTTAACAGACGTACTTAACAGACGTACTTAACAGACGTACTTAACAGACGTACTTAACAGACGTATTTAACAGACGTACTTAACAGACGTTTTAACAGACGTACTTAACAGACGTACTTAACAGACGTACTTAACAGACGTACTTAACAGACGTACTTAACAGACGTACTTAACAGACGTACTTAACAGACGTACTTAACTGACGTACTTAACAGACGTACTTAACAGACGTACTTAACAGACGTACTTAACAGACGTACTTAACAGACGTCCGAGACACGGTCAATCCCATCCAGAACAGGATAATGACACGGTACATCTGGACACGCAAAAACAACATAAACGCAAATTAATTTTTCCCTCGCCAGAGGATAGGTTCACATATGATGAAACAACAACATCAGAAAAATATGAATGTGACATTAAAATGTAAACTATACATACAAACTGTACGTTTCGTCTATGGTGGCAATACTGACGAAAAGACAACTCGGGGAAAGGCCCAGCTATCAAAGACAAACAAACGGAAACAGAAAACTTCAAACAACAAAAAGAGACCACACATCATCATCACACATATGATTCGGCTACAATATAGCAGGTCAGCAACTGGAAGCAGTTAATTCCATAAATTATCTGGGGGTAGGTATTAGGAGTGATTTAAAATGGAATGACCATATAAAATTAATCGTCGGTAAAGCAGATGCCAGACAGACGCGGAACCGTGAAAGCATTTCAAGTGAAGGGTTAATTCTGGGATGATTTTCATTATCTAGCTTCAGTTTGCGTATTGTCGTATTTTCACGTGCCGTCGCGGGACAGACATTCTACCAAGTATTTTAGCGTGGCGTTTGATGAAATATTCTCATCAAATTTTGGCGAGCATTCTTGTTAACATTTAATTCGGACATTTATAGTTGCATCAGCGCATTAGACTCTGAACTGCTCTGTTAGTTAGGTTGTAGGGATACTTGTGTTTTTTATCAGTGAATTTCAGAATATACTCAACTATTTTGGAAAATCGTTTTTGATTAGAAATCCCGGACAATCTCCTAATTCCTTAGAGCTATAAGCTGCAGCTATAATGGTATTCTCAGATGAAGTGGGCACTAGGATCTCTAAATACTGGCTTCACGTTTGGTTAAATCACATTCTGGGAGCTAAAAAAGTAAATAGAGAGCCAGTGTTGAGAACGGCGAAAGACAGCATTAACAACATTCTAAAAGCCCGAAACGGATTCAACATTCAAACATTTTGAATTGCAAGCATGTATGCAGCAAAACTCTATTCTCACGAGTTAAACCGCCGCCCCACAACGGGAACAAGGAGCGATCACACGAACAACCTGAACAGGAGATGGAACATCTAGACGTACAAACACGGAATCGAAAATGGTAGCAGCTGTAGACGAAATTCTGGCGGATTTTCAAGCAGAGCTAAAGCAGAAAAGGGTGTCTACGCAAATACTGCACCAGCCAGGAAAAAACTATGGTCTAATCATATATCGTGGACAAAATACGAACCATGAACTGAAAACGAAAGACTGCGTGCGGAATTAACGGCGGCAAAGGCCCCTGACGCAACAGACAGTATTCAGCGTTTGGAAATGGAGATCGCAGCCCTAAAGGAAGAAAATCGAAAATTACGCACTGAAACGAGGCCAATACCACTGATTTGCGCTGCAGTCGCGGCAGGTAGTCCTGTCACCAACCCGAACACCAGGGTTGAAGAACAAAGGGAATTAACAACAAATAAACAGGCAACTGTCCTCTTTTTTAAGTCAGAGAACAATCAGGATGCTCAAGCCGTAAGGGAAACCTTAACTAAAGCAATAAACCCTAGACGTGATAAAATAAAAGTCAAAGCAATGAGGAATAGAGCAAACACAGTAATTCTTTAAACTGAGACACAAGCATACAAGAGGAAGATCATTGAAAAAAAAAACATCATATTCTATGCGAAGAACCCTGAAAAGTAAGACCACTATTGGCAATACACACCGTCCTAACAACACTCACAGATCATAACTTTCTGGAAGAATTGTTTGAAGTAAATCTCAGTGGCCACATCATCAAAAATGAATTTCAACAACAAGTCGCAGTACGTTTCAAAACAGATCCGAAAGGGGGAAAGAACGGTAAATAATATTCTGGAGGTGACACCAGGAGTCAGATTACTGTTATTACAGAGTGACAGGGTGTACATACAACTTGAATCGTTACGCAATAGGGACTATGTGTAACTACAAAAGTGCCTCAGGTGTTGGTATTTTGGTCATTCGTCCAAAAGATGTGACAGGGAAGCTATCTGCGGGAAACCGGCCATAAAAAATTCGAATGTTATGAAAAACAACTGTATTCCTTAGAAGGGCAGGAAAAGAACATATAGCAAAGCTGGAGGGATAGAATGCCTTACTTACAAAGAGCTCTACAAAGGACAAATAGAAGAAACGGAGTATGATGTCACCAACAATGTCAACCAGCACACACTAAAACAAAAACAGTGAGACAACACTCCTTGGACTTCTAGATAGGGATATGAATACAAGTATCAAGTATGGAAATGTACAGACGTCCTCTCAAACAAAACACGGACATAGACACCAGCACAAATCACCAGCAACAAAAACAAGAGCGTGGCGACGTGCAGTATCCTGGAAATTACCACGTGGTCTCCTGCTGACCACATACTCTCCAACGGAGATGGATCCCCTCGATAGTGGCAACATTGTGCACAAAAAATGTTTTAGCCTAACAGATTACATCGACAATGCGTGTTTCTACGGCGTCATGGACTACATACAATGTGGTGAAGCATATCAAACACGAACGTTCCAGTGGGGAACACTCCAAACGGCGAACTTTCGTAGAGAAGAGGAAGCACTGAGTAAAGAAGATCTTAAAGACAGCAGATTACCCACAACAGAAATACACAAAAATGACGATTGACTTCCGAGTCACGATCTTGACCATCTAGAACTGGATCATGAGACAGTTGTTAATCAAAACACACCACACTTAACAGAAGTACTTAACAGAAGTACTTAACAGAAGTACTTAACAGAAGTACTTAACAGAAGTACTTAACAGACGTACTTAACAGACGTACTTAACAGACGTACTTAACAGACGTACTTAACAGACGTATTTAACAGACGTACTTAACAGACGTTTTAACAGACGTACTTAACAGACGTACTTAACAGACGTACTTAACAGACGTACTTAACAGACGTACTTAACAGACGTACTTAACAGACGTACTTAACAGACGTACTTAACTGACGTACTTAACAGACGTACTTAACAGACGTACTTAACAGACGTACTTAACAGACGTACTTAACAGACGTCCGAGACACGGTCAATCCCATCCAGAACAGGATAATGACACGGTACATCTGGACACGCAAAAACAACATAAACGCAAATTAATTTTTCCCTCGCCAGAGGATAGGTTCACATATGATGAAACAACAACATCAGAAAAATATGAATGTGACATTAAAATGTAAACTATACATACAAACTGTACGTTTCGTCTATGGTGGCAATACTGACGAAAAGACAACTCGGGGAAAGGCCCAGCTATCAAAGACAAACAAACGGAAACAGAAAACTTCAAACAACAAAAAGAGACCACACATCATCATCACACATATGATTCGGCTACAATATAGCAGGTCAGCAACTGGAAGCAGTTAATTCCATAAATTATCTGGGGGTAGGTATTAGGAGTGATTTAAAATGGAATGACCATATAAAATTAATCGTCGGTAAAGCAGATGCCAGACAGACGCGGAACCGTGAAAGCATTTCAAGTGAAGGGTTAATTCTGGGATGATTTTCATTATCTAGCTTCAGTTTGCGTATTGTCGTATTTTCACGTGCCGTCGCGGGACAGACATTCTACCAAGTATTTTAGCGTGGCGTTTGATGAAATATTCTCATCAAATTTTGGCGAGCATTCTTGTTAACATTTAATTCGGACATTTATAGTTGCATCAGCGCATTAGACTCTGAACTGCTCTGTTAGTTAGGTTGTAGGGATACTTGTGTTTTTTATCAGTGAATTTCAGAATATACTCAACTATTTTGGAAAATCGTTTTTGATTAGAAATCCCGGACAATCTCCTAATTCCTTAGAGCTATAAGCTGCAGCTATAATGGTATTCTCAGATGAAGTGGGCACTAGGATCTCTAAATACTGGCTTCACGTTTGGTTAAATCACATTCTGGGAGCTAAAAAAGTAAATAGAGAGCCAGTGTTGAGAACGGCGAAAGACAGCATTAACAACATTCTAAAAGCCCGAAACGGATTCAACATTCAAACATTTTGAATTGCAAGCATGTATGCAGCAAAACTCTATTCTCACGAGTTAAACCGCCGCCCCACAACGGGAACAAGGAGCGATCACACGAACAACCTGAACAGGAGATGGAACATCTAGACGTACAAACACGGAATCGAAAATGGTAGCAGCTGTAGACGAAATTCTGGCGGATTTTCAAGCAGAGCTAAAGCAGAAAAGGGTGTCTACGCAAATACTGCACCAGCCAGGAAAAAACTATGGTCTAATCATATATCGTGGACAAAATACGAACCATGAACTGAAAACGAAAGACTGCGTGCGGAATTAACGGCGGCAAAGGCCCCTGACGCAACAGACAGTATTCAGCGTTTGGAAATGGAGATCGCAGCCCTAAAGGAAGAAAATCGAAAATTACGCACTGAAACGAGGCCAATACCACTGATTTGCGCTGCAGTCGCGGCAGGTAGTCCTGTCACCAACCCGAACACCAGGGTTGAAGAACAAAGGGAATTAACAACAAATAAACAGGCAACTGTCCTCTTTTTTAAGTCAGAGAACAATCAGGATGCTCAAGCCGTAAGGGAAACCTTAACTAAAGCAATAAACCCTAGACGTGATAAAATAAAAGTCAAAGCAATGAGGAATAGAGCAAACACAGTAATTCTTTAAACTGAGACACAAGCATACAAGAGGAAGATCATTGAAAAAAAAAACATCATATTCTATGCGAAGAACCCTGAAAAGTAAGACCACTATTGGCAATACACACCGTCCTAACAACACTCACAGATCATAACTTTCTGGAAGAATTGTTTGAAGTAAATCTCAGTGGCCACATCATCAAAAATGAATTTCAACAACAAGTCGCAGTACGTTTCAAAACAGATCCGAAAGGGGGAAAGAACGGTAAATAATATTCTGGAGGTGACACCAGGAGTCAGATTACTGTTATTACAGAGTGACAGGGTGTACATACAACTTGAATCGTTACGCAATAGGGACTATGTGTAACTACAAAAGTGCCTCAGGTGTTGGTATTTTGGTCATTCGTCCAAAAGATGTGACAGGGAAGCTATCTGCGGGAAACCGGCCATAAAAAATTCGAATGTTATGAAAAACAACTGTATTCCTTAGAAGGGCAGGAAAAGAACATATAGCAAAGCTGGAGGGATAGAATGCCTTACTTACAAAGAGCTCTACAAAGGACAAATAGAAGAAACGGAGTATGATGTCACCAACAATGTCAACCAGCACACACTAAAACAAAAACAGTGAGACAACACTCCTTGGACTTCTAGATAGGGATATGAATACAAGTATCAAGTATGGAAATGTACAGACGTCCTCTCAAACAAAACACGGACATAGACACCAGCACAAATCACCAGCAACAAAAACAAGAGCGTGGCGACGTGCAGTATCCTGGAAATTACCACGTGGTCTCCTGCTGACCACATACTCTCCAACGGAGATGGATCCCCTCGATAGTGGCAACATTGTGCACAAAAAATGTTTTAGCCTAACAGATTACATCGACAATGCGTGTTTCTACGGCGTCATGGACTACATACAATGTGGTGAAGCATATCAAACACGAACGTTCCAGTGGGGAACACTCCAAACGGCGAACTTTCGTAGAGAAGAGGAAGCACTGAGTAAAGAAGATCTTAAAGACAGCAGATTACCCACAACAGAAATACACAAAAATGACGATTGACTTCCGAGTCACGATCTTGACCATCTAGAACTGGATCATGAGACAGTTGTTAATCAAAACACACCACACTTAACAGAAGTACTTAACAGAAGTACTTAACAGAAGTACTTAACAGAAGTACTTAACAGAAGTACTTAACAGACGTACTTAACAGACGTACTTAACAGACGTACTTAACAGACGTACTTAACAGACGTATTTAACAGACGTACTTAACAGACGTTTTAACAGACGTACTTAACAGACGTACTTAACAGACGTACTTAACAGACGTACTTAACAGACGTACTTAACAGACGTACTTAACAGACGTACTTAACAGACGTACTTAACTGACGTACTTAACAGACGTACTTAACAGACGTACTTAACAGACGTACTTAACAGACGTACTTAACAGACGTCCGAGACACGGTCAATCCCATCCAGAACAGGATAATGACACGGTACATCTGGACACGCAAAAACAACATAAACGCAAATTAATTTTTCCCTCGCCAGAGGATAGGTTCACATATGATGAAACAACAACATCAGAAAAATATGAATGTGACATTAAAATGTAAACTATACATACAAACTGTACGTTTCGTCTATGGTGGCAATACTGACGAAAAGACAACTCGGGGAAAGGCCCAGCTATCAAAGACAAACAAACGGAAACAGAAAACTTCAAACAACAAAAAGAGACCACACATCATCATCACACATATGATTCGGCTACAATATAGCAGGTCAGCAACTGGAAGCAGTTAATTCCATAAATTATCTGGGGGTAGGTATTAGGAGTGATTTAAAATGGAATGACCATATAAAATTAATCGTCGGTAAAGCAGATGCCAGACAGACGCGGAACCGTGAAAGCATTTCAAGTGAAGGGTTAATTCTGGGATGATTTTCATTATCTAGCTTCAGTTTGCGTATTGTCGTATTTTCACGTGCCGTCGCGGGACAGACATTCTACCAAGTATTTTAGCGTGGCGTTTGATGAAATATTCTCATCAAATTTTGGCGAGCATTCTTGTTAACATTTAATTCGGACATTTATAGTTGCATCAGCGCATTAGACTCTGAACTGCTCTGTTAGTTAGGTTGTAGGGATACTTGTGTTTTTTATCAGTGAATTTCAGAATATACTCAACTATTTTGGAAAATCGTTTTTGATTAGAAATCCCGGACAATCTCCTAATTCCTTAGAGCTATAAGCTGCAGCTATAATGGTATTCTCAGATGAAGTGGGCACTAGGATCTCTAAATACTGGCTTCACGTTTGGTTAAATCACATTCTGGGAGCTAAAAAAGTAAATAGAGAGCCAGTGTTGAGAACGGCGAAAGACAGCATTAACAACATTCTAAAAGCCCGAAACGGATTCAACATTCAAACATTTTGAATTGCAAGCATATATGCAGCAAAACTCTATTCTCACGAGTTAAACCGCCGCCCCACAACGGGAACAAGGAGCGATCACACGAACAACCTGAACAGGAGATGGAACATCTAGACGTACAAACACGGAATCGAAAATGGTAGCAGCTGTAGACGAAATTCTGGCGGATTTTCAAGCAGAGCTAAAGCAGAAAAGGGTGTCCACGCAAATACTGCACCAGCCAGGAAAAAACTATGGTCTAATCATATATCGTGGACAAAATACGAACCATGAACTGAAAACGAAAGACTGCGTGCGGAATTAACGGCGGCAAAGGCCCCTGACGCAACAGACAGTATTCAGCGTTTGGAAATGGAGATCGCAGCCCTAAAGGAAGAAAATCGAAAATTACGCACTGAAACGAGGCCAATACCACTGATTTGCGCTGCAGTCGCGGCAGGTAGTCCTGTCACCAACCCGAACACCAGGGTTGAAGAACAAAGGGAATTAACAACAAATAAACAGGCAACTGTCCTCTTTTTTAAGTCAGAGAACAATCAGGATGCTCAAGCCGTAAGGGAAACCTTAACTAAAGCAATAAACCCTAGACGTGATAAAATAAAAGTCAAAGCAATGAGGAATAGAGCAAACACAGTAATTCTTTAAACTGAGACACAAGCATACAAGAGGAAGATCATTGAAAAAAAAAACATCATATTCTATGCGAAGAACCCTGAAAACTAAGACCACTATTGGCAATACACACCGTCCTAACAACACTCACAGATCATAACTTTCTGGAAGAATTGTTTGAAGTAAATCTCAGTGGCCACATCATCAAAAATGAATTTCAACAACAAGTCGCAGTACGTTTCAAAACAGATCCGAAAGGGGGAAAGAACGGTAAATAATATTCTGGAGGTGACACCAGGAGTCAGATTACTGTTATTACAGAGTGACAGGGTGTACATACAACTTGAATCGTTACGCAATAGGGACTATGTGTAACTACAAAAGTGCCTCAGGTGTTGGTATTTTGGTCATTCGTCCAAAAGATGTGACAGGGAAGCTATCTGCGGGAAACCGGCCATAAAAAATTCGAATGTTATGAAAAACAACTGTATTCCTTAGAAGGGCAGGAAAAGAACATATAGCAAAGCTGGAGGGATAGAATGCCTTACTTACAAAGAGCTCTACAAAGGACAAATAGAAGAAACGGAGTATGATGTCACCAACAATGTCAACCAGCACACACTAAAACAAAAACAGTGAGACAACACTCCTTGGACTTCTAGATAGGGATATGAATACAAGTATCAAGTATGGAAATGTACAGACGTCCTCTCAAACAAAACACGGACATAGACACCAGCACAAATCACCAGCAACAAAAACAAGAGCGTGGCGACGTGCAGTATCCTGGAAATTACCACGTGGTCTCCTGCTGACCACATACTCTCCAACGGAGATGGATCCCCTCGATAGTGGCAACATTGTGCACAAAAAATGTTTTAGCCTAACAGATTACATCGACAATGCGTGTTTCTACGGCGTCATGGACTACATACAATGTGGTGAAGCATATCAAACACGAACGTTCCAGTGGGGAACACTCCAAACGGCGAACTTTCGTAGAGAAGAGGAAGCACTGAGTAAAGAAGATCTTAAAGACAGCAGATTACCCACAACAGAAATACACAAAAATGACGATTGACTTCCGAGTCACGATCTTGACCATCTAGAACTGGATCATGAGACAGTTGTTAATCAAAACACACCACACTTAACAGAAGTACTTAACAGAAGTACTTAACAGAAGTACTTAACAGAAGTACTTAACAGAAGTACTTAACAGACGTACTTAACAGACGTACTTAACAGACGTACTTAACAGACGTACTTAACAGACGTATTTAACAGACGTACTTAACAGACGTTTTAACAGACGTACTTAACAGACGTACTTAACAGACGTACTTAACAGACGTACTTAACAGACGTACTTAACAGACGTACTTAACAGACGTACTTAACAGACGTACTTAACTGACGTACTTAACAGACGTACTTAACAGACGTACTTAACAGACGTACTTAACAGACGTACTTAACAGACGTCCGAGACACGGTCAATCCCATCCAGAACAGGATAATGACACGGTACATCTGGACACGCAAGAACAACATAAACGCAAATTAATTTTTCCCTCGCCAGAGGATAGGTTCACATATGATGAAACAACAACATCAGAAAAATATGAATGTGACATTAAAATGTAAACTATACATACAAACTGTACGTTTCGTCTATGGTGGCAATACTGACGAAAAGACAACTCGGGGAAAGGCCCAGCTATCAAAGACAAACAAACGGAAACAGAAAACTTCAAACAACAAAAAGAGACCACACATCATCATCACACATATGATTCGGCTACAATATAGCAGGTCAGCAACTGGAAGCAGTTAATTCCATAAATTATCTGGGGGTAGGTATTAGGAGTGATTTAAAATGGAATGACCATATAAAATTAATCGTCGGTAAAGCAGATGCCAGACAGACGCGGAACCGTGAAAGCATTTCAAGTGAAGGGTTAATTCTGGGATGATTTTCATTATCTAGCTTCAGTTTGCGTATTGTCGTATTTTCACGTGCCGTCGCGGGACAGACATTCTACCAAGTATTTTAGCGTGGCGTTTGATGAAATATTCTCATCAAATTTTGGCGAGCATTCTTGTTAACATTTAATTCGGACATTTATAGTTGCATCAGCGCATTAGACTCTGAACTGCTCTGTTAGTTAGGTTGTAGGGATACTTGTGTTTTTTATCAGTGAATTTCAGAATATACTCAACTATTTTGGAAAATCGTTTTTGATTAGAAATCCCGGACAATCTCCTAATTCCTTAGAGCTATAAGCTGCAGCTATAATGGTATTCTCAGATGAAGTGGGCACTAGGATCTCTAAATACTGGCTTCACGTTTGGTTAAATCACATTCTGGGAGCTAAAAAAGTAAATAGAGAGCCAGTGTTGAGAACGGCGAAAGACAGCATTAACAACATTCTAAAAGCCCGAAACGGATTCAACATTCAAACATTTTGAATTGCAAGCATGTATGCAGCAAAACTCTATTCTCACGAGTTAAACCGCCGCCCCACAACGGGAACAAGGAGCGATCACACGAACAACCTGAACAGGAGATGGAACATCTAGACGTACAAACACGGAATCGAAAATGGTAGCAGCTGTAGACGAAATTCTGGCGGATTTTCAAGCAGAGCTAAAGCAGAAAAGGGTGTCTACGCAAATACTGCACCAGCCAGGAAAAAACTATGGTCTAATCATATATCGTGGACAAAATACGAACCATGAACTGAAAACGAAAGACTGCGTGCGGAATTAACGGCGGCAAAGGCCCCTGACGCAACAGACAGTATTCAGCGTTTGGAAATGGAGATCGCAGCCCTAAAGGAAGAAAATCGAAAATTACGCACTGAAACGAGGCCAATACCACTGATTTGCGCTGCAGTCGCGGCAGGTAGTCCTGTCACCAACCCGAACACCAGGGTTGAAGAACAAAGGGAATTAACAACAAATAAACAGGCAACTGTCCTCTTTTTTAAGTCAGAGAACAATCAGGATGCTCAAGCCGTAAGGGAAACCTTAACTAAAGCAATAAACCCTAGACGTGATAAAATAAAAGTCAAAGCAATGAGGAATAGAGCAAACACAGTAATTCTTTAAACTGAGACACAAGCATACAAGAGGAAGATCATTGAAAAAAAAAACATCATATTCTATGCGAAGAACCCTGAAAAGTAAGACCACTATTGGCAATACACACCGTCCTAACAACACTCACAGATCATAACTTTCTGGAAGAATTGTTTGAAGTAAATCTCAGTGGCCACATCATCAAAAATGAATTTCAACAACAAGTCGCAGTACGTTTCAAAACAGATCCGAAAGGGGGAAAGAACGGTAAATAATATTCTGGAGGTGACACCAGGAGTCAGATTACTGTTATTACAGAGTGACAGGGTGTACATACAACTTGAATCGTTACGCAATAGGGACTATGTGTAACTACAAAAGTGCCTCAGGTGTTGGTATTTTGGTCATTCGTCCAAAAGATGTGACAGGGAAGCTATCTGCGGGAAACCGGCCATAAAAAATTCGAATGTTATGAAAAACAACTGTATTCCTTAGAAGGGCAGGAAAAGAACATATAGCAAAGCTGGAGGGATAGAATGCCTTACTTACAAAGAGCTCTACAAAGGACAAATAGAAGAAACGGAGTATGATGTCACCAACAATGTCAACCAGCACACACTAAAACAAAAACAGTGAGACAACACTCCTTGGACTTCTAGATAGGGATATGAATACAAGTATCAAGTATGGAAATGTACAGACGTCCTCTCAAACAAAACACGGACATAGACACCAGCACAAATCACCAGCAACAAAAACAAGAGCGTGGCGACGTGCAGTATCCTGGAAATTACCACGTGGTCTCCTGCTGACCACATACTCTCCAACGGAGATGGATCCCCTCGATAGTGGCAACATTGTGCACAAAAAATGTTTTAGCCTAACAGATTACATCGACAATGCGTGTTTCTACGGCGTCATGGACTACATACAATGTGGTGAAGCATATCAAACACGAACTTTCCAGTGGGGAACACTCCAAACGGCGAACTTTCGTAGAGAAGAGGAAGCACTGAGTAAAGAAGATCTTAAAGACAGCAGATTACCCACAACAGAAATACACAAAAATGACGATTGACTTCCGAGTCACGATCTTGACCATCTTGAACTGGATCATGAGACAGTTGTTAATCAAAACACACCACACTTAACAGAAGTACTTAACAGAAGCACTTAACAGAAGTACTTAACAGAAGTACTTAACAGAAGTACTTAACAGACGTACTAACAGACGTACTTAACAGACGTACTTAACAGACGTACTTAACAGACGTACTTAACAGACGTATTTAACAGACGTACTTAACAGACGTACTTAACAGACGTTTTAACAGACGTACTTAACAGACGTACTTAACAGACGTACTTAACAGACGTACTTAACAGACGTACTTAACAGACGTACTTAACAGACGTACTTAACAGACGTACTTAACAGACGTACTTAACTGACGTACTTAACAGACGTACTTAACAGACGTACTTAACAGACGTACTTAACAGACGTACTTAACAGACGTACTTAACAGACGTCCGAGACACGGTCAATCCCATCCAGAACAGGATAATGACACGGTACATCTGGACACCCAAAAACAACATAAACGCAAATTAATTTTTCCCTCGCCAGAGGATAGGTTCACATATGATGAAACAACAACATCAGAAAAATATGAATGTGACATTAAAATGTAAACTATACATACAAACTATACGTTTCGTCTATGGTGGCAATACTGACGAAAAGACAACTCGGGGAAAGGCCCAGCTATCAAAGACAAACAAACGGAAACAGAAAACTTCAAACAACAAAAAGAGACCACACATCATCATCACACATATGATTCGGCTACAATACAGCAGGTCAGCAACTGGAAGCAGTTAATTCCATAAATTATCTGGGGGTAGGTATTAGGAGTGATTTAAAATGGAATGACCATATAAAATTAATCGTCGGTAAAGCAGATGCCAGACAGACGCGGAACCGTGAGAGCATTTCAAGTGAAGGGTTAATTCTGGGATGATTTTCATTATCTAGCTTCAGTTTGCGTATTGTCGTATTTTCACGTGCCGTCGCGGGACAGACATTCTACCAAGTATTTTAGCGTGGCGTTTGATGAAATATTCTCATCAAATTTTGGCGAGCATTCTTGTTAACATTTAATTCGGACATTTATAGTTGCATCAGCGCATTAGACTCTGAACTGCTCTGTTAGTTAGGTTGTAGGGATACTTGTGTTTTTTATCAGTGAATTTCAGAATATACTCAACTATTTTGGAAAATCGTTTTTGATTAGAAATCCCGGACAATCTCCTAATTCCTTAGAGCTATAAGCTGCAGCTATAATGGTATTCTCAGATGAAGTGGGCACTAGGATCTCTAAATACTGGCTTCACGTTTGGTTAAATCACATTCTGGGAGCTAAAAAAGTAAATAGAGAGCCAGTGTTGAGAACGGCGAAAGACAGCATTAACAACATTCTAAAAGCCCGAAACGGATTCAACATTCAAACATTTTGAATTGCAAGCATGTATGCAGCAAAACTCTATTCTCACGAGTTAAACCGCCGCCCCACAACGGGAACAAGGAGCGATCACACGAACAACCTGAACAGGAGATGGAACATCTAGACGTACAAACACGGAATCGAAAATGGTAGCAGCTGTAGACGAAATTCTGGCGGATTTTCAAGCAGAGCTAAAGCAGAAAAGGGTGTCCACGCAAATACTGCACCAGCCAGGAAAAAACTATGGTCTAATCATATTTCGTGGACAAAATACGAACCATGAACTGAAAACGAAAGACTGCGTGCGGAATTAACGGCGGCAAAGGCCCCTGACGCAACAGACAGTATTCAGCGTTTGGAAATGGAGATCGCAGCCCTAAAGGAAGAAAATCGAAAATTACGCACTGAAACGAGGCCAATACCACTGATTTGCGCTGCAGTCGCGGCAGGTAGTCCTGTCACCAACCCGAACACCAGGGTTGAAGAACAAAGGGAATTAACAACAAATAAACAGGCAACTGTCCTCTTTTTTAAGTCAGAGAACAATCAGGATGCTCAAGCCGTAAGGGAAACCTTAACTAAAGCAATAAACCCTAGACGTGATAAAATAAAAGTCAAAGCAATGAGGAATAGAGCAAACACAGTAATTCTTTAAACTGAGACACAAGCATACAAGAGGAAGATCATTGAAAAAAAACATCATATTCTATGCGAAGAACCCTGAAAACTAAGACCACTATTGGCAATACACACCGTCCTAACAACACTCACAGATCATAACTTTCTGGAAGAATTGTTTGAAGTAAATCTCAGTGGCCACATCATCAAAAATGAATTTCAACAACAAGTCGCAGTACGTTTCAAAACAGATCCGAAAGGGGGAAAGAACGGTAAATAATATTCTGGAGGTGACACCAGGAGTCAGATTACTGTTATTACAGAGTGACAGGGTGTACATACAACTTGAATCGTTACGCAATAGGGACTATGTGTAACTACAAAAGTGCCTCAGGTGTTGGTATTTTGGTCATTCGTCCAAAAGATGTGACAGGGAAGCTATCTGCGGGAAACCGGCCATAAAAAATTCGAATGTTATGAAAAACAACTGTATTCCTTAGAAGGGCAGGAAAAGAACATATAGCAAAGCTGGAGGGATAGAATGCCTTACTTACAAAGAGCTCTACAAAGGACAAATAGAAGAAACGGAGTATGATGTCACCAACAATGTCAACCAGCACACACTAAAACAAAAACAGTGAGACAACACTCCTTGGACTTCTAGATAGGGATATGAATACAAGTATCAAGTATGGAAATGTACAGACGTCCTCTCAAACAAAACACGGACATAGACACCAGCACAAATCACCAGCAACAAAAACAAGAGCGTGGCGACGTGCAGTATCCTGGAAATTACCACGTGGTCTCCTGCTGACCACATACTCTCCAACGGAGATGGATCCCCTCGATAGTGGCAACATTGTGCACAAAAAATGTTTTAGCCTAACAGATTACATCGACAATGCGTGTTTCTACGGCGTCATGGACTACATACAATGTGGTGAAGCATATCAAACACGAACGTTCCAGTGGGGAACACTCCAAACGGCGAACTTTCGTAGAGAAGAGGAAGCACTGAGTAAAGAAGATCTTAAAGACAGCAGATTACCCACAACAGAAATACACAAAAATGACGATTGACTTCCGAGTCACGATCTTGACCATCTAGAACTGGATCATGAGACAGTTGTTAATCAAAACACACCACACTTAACAGAAGTACTTAACAGAAGTACTTAACAGAAGTACTTAACAGAAGTACTTAACAGAAGTACTTAACAGACGTACTTAACAGACGTACTTAACAGACGTACTTAACAGACGTACTTAACAGACGTACTTAACAGACGTATTTAACAGACGTACTTAACAGACGTTTTAACAGACGTACTTAACAGACGTACTTAACAGACGTACTTAACAGACGTACTTAACAGACGTACTTAACAGACGTACTTAACAGACGTACTTAACTGACGTACTTAACAGACGTACTTAACAGACGTACTTAACAGACGTACTTAACAGACGTACTTAACAGACGTCCGAGACACGGTCAATCCCATCCAGAACAGGATAATGACACGGTACATCTGGACACGCAAAAACAACATAAACGCAAATTAATTTTTCCCTCGCCAGAGGATAGGTTCACATATGATGAAACAACAACATCAGAAAAATATGAATGTGACATTAAAATGTAAACTATACATACAAACTGTACGTTTCGTCTATGGTGGCAATACTGACGAAAAGACAACTCGGGGAAAGGCCCAGCTATCAAAGACAAACAAACGGAAACAGAAAACTTCAAACAACAAAAAGAGACCACACATCATCATCACACATATGATTCGGCTACAATATAGCAGGTCAGCAACTGGAAGCAGTTAATTCCATAAATTATCTGGGGGTAGGTATTAGGAGTGATTTAAAATGGAATGACCATATAAAATTAATCGTCGGTAAAGCAGATGCCAGACAGACGCGGAACCGTGAAAGCATTTCAAGTGAAGGGTTAATTCTGGGATGATTTTCATTATCTAGCTTCAGTTTGCGTATTGTCGTATTTTCACGTGCCGTCGCGGGACAGACATTCTACCAAGTATTTTAGCGTGGCGTTTGATGAAATATTCTCATCAAATTTTGGCGAGCATTCTTGTTAACATTTAATTCGGACATTTATAGTTGCATCAGCGCATTAGACTCTGAACTGCTCTGTTAGTTAGGTTGTAGGGATACTTGTGTTTTTTATCAGTGAATTTCAGAATATACTCAACTATTTTGGAAAATCGTTTTTGATTAGAAATCCCGGACAATCTCCTAATTCCTTAGAGCTATAAGCTGCAGCTATAATGGTATTCTCAGATGAAGTGGGCACTAGGATCTCTAAATACTGGCTTCACGTTTGGTTAAATCACATTCTGGGAGCTAAAAAAGTAAATAGAGAGCCAGTGTTGAGAACGGCGAAAGACAGCATTAACAACATTCTAAAAGCCCGAAACGGATTCAACATTCAAACATTTTGAATTGCAAGCATGTATGCAGCAAAACTCTATTCTCACGAGTTAAACCGCCGCCCCACAACGGGAACAAGGAGCGATCATACGAACAACCTGAACAGGAGATGGAACATCTAGACGTACAAACACGGAATCGAAAATGGTAGCAGCTGTAGACGAAATTCTGGCGGATTTTCAAGCAGAGCTAAAGCAGAAAAGGGTGTCTACGCAAATACTGCACCAGCCAGGAAAAAACTATGGTCTAATCATATATCGTGGACAAAATACGAACCATGAACTGAAAACGAAAGACTGCGTGCGGAATTAACGGCGGCAAAGGCCCCTGACGCAACAGACAGTATTCAGCGTTTGGAAATGGAGATCGCAGCCCTAAAGGAAGAAAATCGAAAATTACGCACTGAAACGAGGCCAATACCACTGATTTGCGCTGCAGTCGCGGCAGGTAGTCCTGTCACCAACCCGAACACCAGGGTTGAAGAACAAAGGGAATTAACAACAAATAAACAGGCAACTGTCCTCTTTTTTAAGTCAGAGAACAATCAGGATGCTCAAGCCGTAAGGGAAACCTTAACTAAAGCAATAAACCCTAGACGTGATAAAATAAAAGTCAAAGCAATGAGGAATAGAGCAAACACAGTAATTCTTTAAACTGAGACACAAGCATACAAGAGGAAGATCATTGAAAAAAAAAACATCATATTCTATGCGAAGAACCCTGAAAACTAAGACCACTATTGGCAATACACACCGTCCTAACAACACTCACAGATCATAACTTTCTGGAAGAATTGTTTGAAGTAAATCTCAGTGGCCACATCATCAAAAATGAATTTCAACAACAAGTCGCAGTACGTTTCAAAACAGATCCGAAAGGGGGAAAGAACGGTAAATAATATTCTGGAGGTGACACCAGGAGTCAGATTACTGTTATTACAGAGTGACAGGGTGTACATACAACTTGAATCGTTACGCAATAGGGACTATGTGTAACTACAAAAGTGCCTCAGGTGTTGGTATTTTGGTCATTCGTCCAAAAGATGTGACAGGGAAGCTATCTGCGGGAAACCGGCCATAAAAAATTCGAATGTTATGAAAAACAACTGTATTCCTTAGAAGGGCAGGAAAAGAACATATAGCAAAGCTGGAGGGATAGAATGCCTTACTTACAAAGAGCTCTACAAAGGACAAATAGAAGAAACGGAGTATGATGTCACCAACAATGTCAACCAGCACACACTAAAACAAAAACAGTGAGACAACACTCCTTGGACTTCTAGATAGGGATATGAATACAAGTATCAAGTATGGAAATGTACAGACGTCCTCTCAAACAAAACACGGACATAGACACCAGCACAAATCACCAGCAACAAAAACAAGAGCGTGGCGACGTGCAGTATCCTGGAAATTACCACGTGGTCTCCTGCTGACCACATACTCTCCAACGGAGATGGATCCCCTCGATAGTGGCAACATTGTGCACAAAAAATGTTTTAGCCTAACAGATTACATCGACAATGCGTGTTTCTACGGCGTCATGGACTACATACAATGTGGTGAAGCATATCAAACACGAACGTTCCAGTGGGGAACACTCCAAACGGCGAACTTTCGTAGAGAAGAGGAAGCACTGAGTAAAGAAGATCTTAAAGACAGCAGATTACCCACAACAGAAATACACAAAAATGACGATTGACTTCCGAGTCACGATCTTGACCATCTAGAACTGGATCATGAGACAGTTGTTAATCAAAACACACCACACTTAACAGAAGTACTTAACAGAAGTACTTAACAGAAGTACTTAACAGAAGTACTTAACAGAAGTACTTAACAGACGTACTTAACAGACGTACTTAACAGACGTACTTAACAGACGTACTTAACAGACGTATTTAACAGACGTACTTAACAGACGTTTTAACAGACGTACTTAACAGACGTACTTAACAGACGTACTTAACAGACGTACTTAACAGACGTACTTAACAGACGTACTTAACAGACGTACTTAACAGACGTACTTAACAGACGTACTTAACTGACGTACTTAACAGACGTACTTAACAGACGTACTTAACAGACGTACTTAACAGACGTACTTAACAGACGTCCGAGACACGGTCAATCCCATCCAGAACAGGATAATGACACGGTACATCTGGACACGCAAAAACAACATAAACGCAAATTAATTTTTCCCTCGCCAGAGGATAGGTTCACATATGATGAAACAACAACATCAGAAAAATATGAATGTGACATTAAAATGTAAACTATACATACAAACTGTACGTTTCGTCTATGGTGGCAATACTGACGAAAAGACAACTCGGGGAAAGGCCCAGCTATCAAAGACAAACAAACGGAAACAGAAAACTTCAAACAACAAAAAGAGACCACACATCATCATCACACATATGATTCGGCTACAATATAGCAGGTCAGCAACTGGAAGCAGTTAATTCCATAAATTATCTGGGGGTAGGTATTAGGAGTGATTTAAAATGGAATGACCATATAAAATTAATCGTCGGTAAAGCAGATGCCAGACAGACGCGGAACCGTGAAAGCATTTCAAGTGAAGGGTTAATTCTGGGATGATTTTCATTATCTAGCTTCAGTTTGCGTATTGTCGTATTTTCACGTGCCGTCGCGGGACAGACATTCTACCAAGTATTTTAGCGTGGCGTTTGATGAAATATTCTCATCAAATTTTGGCGAGCATTCTTGTTAACATTTAATTCGGACATTTATAGTTGCATCAGCGCATTAGACTCTGAACTGCTCTGTTAGTTAGGTTGTAGGGATACTTGTGTTTTTTATCAGTGAATTTCAGAATATACTCAACTATTTTGGAAAATCGTTTTTGATTAGAAATCCCGGACAAACTCCTAATTCCTTAGAGCTATAAGCTGCAGCTATAATGGTATTCTCAGATGAAGTGGGCACTAGGATCTCTAAATACTGGCTTCACGTTTGGTTAAATCACATTCTGGGAGCTAAAAAAGTAAATAGAGAGCCAGTGTTGAGAACGGCGAAAGACAGCATTAACAACATTCTAAAAGCCCGAAACGGATTCAACATTCAAACATTTTGAATTGCAAGCATGTATGCAGCAAAACTCTATTCTCACGAGTTAAACCGCCGCCCCACAACGGGAACAAGGAGCGATCACACGAACAACCTGAACAGGAGATGGAACATCTAGACGTACAAACACGGAATCGAAAATGGTAGCAGCTGTAGACGAAATTCTGGCGGATTTTCAAGCAGAGCTAAAGCAGAAAAGGGTGTCCACGCAAATACTGCACCAGCCAGGAAAAAACTATGGTCTAATCATATTTCGTGGACAAAATACGAACCATGAACTGAAAACGAAAGACTGCGTGCGGAATTAACGGCGGCAAAGGCCCCTGACGCAACAGACAGTATTCAGCGTTTGGAAATGGAGATCGCAGCCCTAAAGGAAGAAAATCGAAAATTACGCACTGAAACGAGGCCAATACCACTGATTTGCGCTGCAGTCGCGGCAGGTAGTCCTGTCACCAACCCGAACACCAGGGTTGAAGAACAAAGGGAATTAACAACAAATAAACAGGCAACTGTCCTCTTTTTTAAGTCAGAGAACAATCAGGATGCTCAAGCCGTAAGGGAAACCTTAACTAAAGCAATAAACCCTAGACGTGATAAAATAAAAGTCAAAGCAATGAGGAATAGAGCAAACACAGTAATTCTTTAAACTGAGACACAAGCATACAAGAGGAAGATCATTGAAAAAAAACATCATATTCTATGCGAAGAACCCTGAAAACTAAGACCACTATTGGCAATACACACCGTCCTAACAACACTCACAGATCATAACTTTCTGGAAGAATTGTTTGAAGTAAATCTCAGTGGCCACATCATCAAAAATGAATTTCAACAACAAGTCGCAGTACGTTTCAAAACAGATCCGAAAGGGGGAAAGAACGGTAAATAATATTCTGGAGGTGACACCAGGAGTCAGATTACTGTTATTACAGAGTGACAGGGTGTACATACAACTTGAATCGTTACGCAATAGGGACTATGTGTAACTACAAAAGTGCCTCAGGTGTTGGTATTTTGGTCATTCGTCCAAAAGATGTGACAGGGAAGCTATCTGCGGGAAACCGGCCATAAAAAATTCGAATGTTATGAAAAACAACTGTATTCCTTAGAAGGGCAGGAAAAGAACATATAGCAAAGCTGGAGGGATAGAATGCCTTACTTACAAAGAGCTCTACAAAGGACAAATAGAAGAAACGGAGTATGATGTCACCAACAATGTCAACCAGCACACACTAAAACAAAAACAGTGAGACAACACTCCTTGGACTTCTAGATAGGGATATGAATACAAGTATCAAGTATGGAAATGTACAGACGTCCTCTCAAACAAAACACGGACATAGACACCAGCACAAATCACCAGCAACAAAAACAAGAGCGTGGCGACGTGCAGTATCCTGGAAATTACCACGTGGTCTCCTGCTGACCACATACTCTCCAACGGAGATGGATCCCCTCGATAGTGGCAACATTGTGCACAAAAAATGTTTTAGCCTAACAGATTACATCGACAATGCGTGTTTCTACGGCGTCATGGACTACATACAATGTGGTGAAGCATATCAAACACGAACGTTCCAGTGGGGAACACTCCAAACGGCGAACTTTCGTAGAGAAGAGGAAGCACTGAGTAAAGAAGATCTTAAAGACAGCAGATTACCCACAACAGAAATACACAAAAATGACGATTGACTTCCGAGTCACGATCTTGACCATCTAGAACTGGATCATGAGACAGTTGTTAATCAAAACACACCACACTTAACAGAAGTACTTAACAGAAGTACTTAACAGAAGTACTTAACAGAAGTACTTAACAGAAGTACTTAACAGACGTACTTAACAGACGTACTTAACAGACGTACTTAACAGACGTACTTAACAGACGTACTTAACAGACGTATTTAACAGACGTACTTAACAGACGTTTTAACAGACGTACTTAACAGACGTACTTAACAGACGTACTTAACAGACGTACTTAACAGACGTACTTAACAGACGTACTTAACAGACGTACTTAACTGACGTACTTAACAGACGTACTTAACAGACGTACTTAACAGACGTACTTAACAGACGTACTTAACAGACGTCCGAGACACGGTCAATCCCATCCAGAACAGGATAATGACACGGTACATCTGGACACGCAAAAACAACATAAACGCAAATTAATTTTTCCCTCGCCAGAGGATAGGTTCACATATGATGAAACAACAACATCAGAAAAATATGAATGTGACATTAAAATGTAAACTATACATACAAACTGTACGTTTCGTCTATGGTGGCAATACTGACGAAAAGACAACTCGGGGAAAGGCCCAGCTATCAAAGACAAACAAACGGAAACAGAAAACTTCAAACAACAAAAAGAGACCACACATCATCATCACACATATGATTCGGCTACAATATAGCAGGTCAGCAACTGGAAGCAGTTAATTCCATAAATTATCTGGGGGTAGGTATTAGGAGTGATTTAAAATGGAATGACCATATAAAATTAATCGTCGGTAAAGCAGATGCCAGACAGACGCGGAACCGTGAAAGCATTTCAAGTGAAGGGTTAATTCTGGGATGATTTTCATTATCTAGCTTCAGTTTGCGTATTGTCGTATTTTCACGTGCCGTCGCGGGACAGACATTCTACCAAGTATTTTAGCGTGGCGTTTGATGAAATATTCTCATCAAATTTTGGCGAGCATTCTTGTTAACATTTAATTCGGACATTTATAGTTGCATCAGCGCATTAGACTCTGAACTGCTCTGTTAGTTAGGTTGTAGGGATACTTGTGTTTTTTATCAGTGAATTTCAGAATATACTCAACTATTTTGGAAAATCGTTTTTGATTAGAAATCCCGGACAATCTCCTAATTCCTTAGAGCTATAAGCTGCAGCTATAATGGTATTCTCAGATGAAGTGGGCACTAGGATCTCTAAATACTGGCTTCACGTTTGGTTAAATCACATTCTGGGAGCTAAAAAAGTAAATAGAGAGCCAGTGTTGAGAACGGCGAAAGACAGCATTAACAACATTCTAAAAGCCCGAAACGGATTCAACATTCAAACATTTTGAATTGCAAGCATGTATGCAGCAAAACTCTATTCTCACGAGTTAAACCGCCGCCCCACAACGGGAACAAGGAGCGATCACACGAACAACCTGAACAGGAGATGGAACATCTAGACGTACAAACACGGAATCGAAAATGGTAGCAGCTGTAGACGAAATTCTGGCGGATTTTCAAGCAGAGCTAAAGCAGAAAAGGGTGTCCACGCAAATACTGCACCAGCCAGGAAAAAACTATGGTCTAATCATATTTCGTGGACAAAATACGAACCATGAACTGAAAACGAAAGACTGCGTGCGGAATTAACGGCGGCAAAGGCCCCTGACGCAACAGACAGTATTCAGCGTTTGGAAATGGAGATCGCAGCCCTAAAGGAAGAAAATCGAAAATTACGCACTGAAACGAGGCCAATACCACTGATTTG
Source organism: Schistocerca cancellata (assembly GCF_023864275.1). Classification (NCBI taxonomy): domain Eukaryota; kingdom Metazoa; phylum Arthropoda; class Insecta; order Orthoptera; family Acrididae; genus Schistocerca; species Schistocerca cancellata. The sequence goes on along the minus strand of NC_064627.1, from coordinate 159,879,195 downwards.
CGCTGCAGTCGCGGCAGGTAGTCCTGTCACCAACCCGAACACCAGGGTTGAAGAACAAAGGGAATTAACAACAAATAAACAGGCAACTGTCCTCTTTTTTAAGTCAGAGAACAATCAGGATGCTCAAGCCGTAAGGGAAACCTTAACTAAAGCAATAAACCCTAGACGTGATAAAATAAAAGTCAAAGCAATGAGGAATAGAGCAAACACAGTAATTCTTTAAACTGAGACACAAGCATACAAGAGGAAGATCATTGAAAAAAAACATCATATTCTATGCGAAGAACCCTGAAAACTAAGACCACTATTGGCAATACACACCGTCCTAACAACACTCACAGATCATAACTTTCTGGAAGAATTGTTTGAAGTAAATCTCAGTGGCCACATCATCAAAAATGAATTTCAACAACAAGTCGCAGTACGTTTCAAAACAGATCCGAAAGGGGGAAAGAACGGTAAATAATATTCTGGAGGTGACACCAGGAGTCAGATTACTGTTATTACAGAGTGACAGGGTGTACATACAACTTGAATCGTTACGCAATAGGGACTATGTGTAACTACAAAAGTGCCTCAGGTGTTGGTATTTTGGTCATTCGTCCAAAAGATGTGACAGGGAAGCTATCTGCGGGAAACCGGCCATAAAAAATTCGAATGTTATGAAAAACAACTGTATTCCTTAGAAGGACAGGAAAAGAACATATTGCAAAGCAGGGGGGATAGAATGCCTTACTTACAAAGAGCTCTACAAAGGACAAATAGAAGAAACGGAGTATGATGTCACCAACAATGTCAACCAGCACACACTAAAACAAAAGTAGTGAGACAACACTCCTTGGACTTCTAGATAGGGATATGAATACAAGTATCAAGTATGGAAATGTACAGACGTCCTCTCAAACAAAACACGGATATAGACACCAGCACAAATCACCAGCAACAAAAACAAGAGCGTGGCGACGTGCAGTATCCTGAAGATTACCACGTGGTCTCCTGCTGACCACATACTCTCCAACGGAGATGGATCCCCTCGATAGTGGCAACATTGTGCACGAAAAATGTTTTAGCCTAACAGATTACATCGACAATGCGTGTTTCTACGGCGTCATGGACTACATACAATGTGGTGAAGCATATCAAACACGAACGTTCCAGTGGGGAACACTCCAAACGGCGAACTTTCGTAGAGAAGAGGAAGCACTGAGTAAAGAAGATCTTAAAGACAGCAGATTACCCACAACAGAAATACACAAAAATGACGATTGACTTCCGAGTCACGATCTTAAACATGATCATGAGACAGTCGTTAATCAAAACACACCACACTTAACAGAAGTACTTAACAGAAGTACTTAACAGAAGTACTTTTACAGACGTACTTAACAGACGTACTTAACAGACGTACTTAACAGACGTACTTAACAGACGTACTTAACAGACGTACTTAACAGACGTCCGAGACACGGTCAATCCCATCCAGAACAGGATAATGACACGGTACATCTGGACACGCAAAAACAACATAAACGCAAATTAATTTTTCCCTCGCCAGAGGATAGGTTCACATATGATGAAACAACAACATCAGAAAAATATGAATGTGACATTAAAATGTAAACTATACATACAAACTGTACGTTTCGTCTAGGGTGGCAATACTGACGAAAAGACAACTCGGGGAAAGGCCCAGCTATCAAAGACAAACAAACGCAAACTGAAAACTTCAAACAACAAAAAGAGACCACACATCATCATCACACATATGATTTGGCTACAATATAGAAGGTCAGCAACTGGAAGCAGTTAATTCCATAAATTATCTGGGGGTAGGTACTAGGAGTGATTTAAAATGGAATGACCATATAAAATTAAACGTCGGTAAAGCAGATGCCAGACAGATTCATTGGAAGAACCCTAAGGAAATGCAGTCCGAAAACAAAGGAATTAGGTTACAGTACACTTGTTCGCCCATGCTTGAATACTGCTCACCAGTGTGGGATCTGTACCGGATAGGGTTGATAGAAGAGATAGAGAAGATCCAACGGAGAGCAGCGCGCTTCATTACAGGATCATTTAGTAATCGTAAAGCGTTACGAAGATCACAGGTAAACTCAAGTGGAAGACTCTGCAAGAGAGACGCTCAGTAGCTCGGTACGGGCTATTGTTGAAGTTTCGAGAACATACCTTCACCGAGGAGTCAAGCAGTACATTGCTCCCTCCCACGTGTATCTCGTGAAGAAACCATAAGGACAAAATCGGAGAGATTAGAGCCCACACAGAGACATACCGACAATCCTTCTTTGCACTAACAATACGAGACTGTAATAGAAGGGAGAACCGACAGAGGTACTCTAGGTTCCCTCCGCCACACGCCGTCAGGTGGCTTGCGGAGTACGGATGTAGATGTAGATAGATACTAAAAACAACATGAACACACAAAAAGCTCATACTGAACGGAACACCAAACGCGGATCCGGCCCCAGACAGCTCCGACGACCACACGTGGTGGACGAGCCGAGCGCGGACATCCGTGGGAGCACCAGGGAGGGCCCAAAACCTCAGGAGCAGTACCAGGCGGGCAGGGACAACGAACGGAACGCCCGGCACAGGACGGGCCTCAGAGCTGCCACAGAAGGCGACCAAGTCGGACGCGGACGTCCGAGGGAGCACTGCGGAAGAGACAACACGTTACAAGGAGCGCCAGGCGGGCGCGGTCGGCAAACAGAGCGCCCAGCGCCCTCTGGGCATAAATACTGGACAAGATCCTCCACTACGGCAGTCTCAGGTAGCACCTGAAGAAGGCAACGAGTTACGTGGTCGAAATATTGTGCCAGAGCGACACAAACATCCGGCAGTAGACCCGATTATTCCACATGTCAATATTTTAATTGTTTTCTGCCTTTCCTCTTTATTATCTCTGTTTTTAATTAGAATTATATTAATTTTACTTGCTATTATTAGAGAAATTTCCATCTATCTTCGGACAAGAGACGAATATTAACTCAAAGTAGCCATATTTCTATTTTGTCTGGTTTCGTGCAGTCTGAATATTTAGATGTATAACGGGAAATAGCCGGCCGCTGTGGCCGAGCTGTTCTAGGCGCTTCAGTCCGGAACCGCGCGACTGCTATAGTCGCAGGTTCGAATCCTGCCTCCGGCATGGATGTGTGTGATGTCCTTAGGTTACTTAGGTTTAAGTAGATCTAAGTTCTAGGGGACTGATGACCTCAGATGTTATGTCCCATAGTGCTCAGAGTCATTTGAACCATAATGGAAAATAATTGTGGATGCGGACTTGGTTTCCCTCTGACTTGGTATTCATAGCTTGCGAAATAGCAACGGATCCACGTTTAATAAAGGGATGTAGGATTTGTTTCTCCAGTTGTATGATTGTATGTTGATGTGTGTATGATTAGTCAACTAATATTTTGGTAACGTTAAAAACTGTCAGTTTTTCGGTATATATTACCTGGTGTGGATGCCGTGACACACATTATATTCGTTTCCCATAAGATGACGAACGTGCATCAGCATATAATTCACGCTTACATGAAATCCTACAATCTTTCCTAAGCTCGAGCTGGTAATTCATTGTCCTTGTTGTGGTTTTGTGTCATCATATCTTGCAGTCACAAACTTGTGTCTGATAGCAAAATAATGAAAAAATTTGCCGTTGCCTTCCTCCGACCGTAATGGGGATTAATGATGATGAAGACGACACAACAACACCCAGTCATCTCGAGGCAGGAAAAATCCCTCACCCCGTCGGGAATCGAACCCGGGACCCCGTGCTCGGGAAGCGAGAACGCTACCGCGAGACCACGAGGGGCGGACCCGCAAACAATAAGAGTGCTAATAGTTTTGATGCAGTCAGTTATTCTCTTGTCAGATGTGGGAGATAGTAGGTTTCTTGTCGCTATTAGTTTCATTCGTAGAATAAAATGTATTGTTTGTATGATATGGATTTTATCACCATATATTTCGATGACAGCTGATAAGAGGTGGTGTTCAAGGATATTGGTTGTTTCTTATTTCATTACGTTATTGTTGATCGCTGCTTAACAATGCTCGTACTTGCCGATTAGGTGTCGTCACAGCTAGGCATATTTTTTACATCTGCCTATCAAATTGATAACCACTCGTTTTGTAAGGAACATCCTCTGACACAAGAAGACCTCACATCCTTTCCTTTTTTTTCTTTTTTTTATATAGGATCTAACCAGTCCCCGTAACAATAACAGATCTCCGAACATCAGACCTGTTGTATATTTTAAAACACTCGGTCTCATCCATGAAAGCTACAAAATGAGATTTACGTTATCTGTGGAAACACGAAGATTTTGGTCGTTATAATCGTGCTATCTGTTGTAGCTAAATTACAAGTATATGTGACCAGGTTGGAGGCTGGTTCTGAAGTAACGGTGTCACAATGACAACCTAGTAAGTATACTTGGCCATATCATTCATTGGATACGCTTACATGGCTATTTGCAGAGACAAAACGTTTTCTCTGGTGACCTGTAAGTTCCCGCATCTGTACCATTTGCTGCGGAATGATTTTCAATTCGCATATTGGACACTTGATGAATGGAGCGCGAAACACGACAAAAGACTTCAAATATCTCATTCGGTCAGTTGTTCGCGTGATGCATTCATTTCTGCATTGAAGATTTATAATACCACATGCACAAACGTATACAGCGAGTTACCCGCAGATTGAAACACTGGATTATGTAGGCCGGTTTTTGTCAGGCAATGCGATCACTGTGCCGAATTTATCCAAATTTTATGTTTCTCTCTATTGTAACGAGTACTTCCTGCCCCAAGCGCTTTGATTAAACTGTTGCTGTGCGCAGAATGGCGGCAGCCTGCAGTGCAATTGTTCATAATTCTCGCACAATCCAATAGTCGCTCAGTGATGCACGAGTTTATTTCAAATCGCAAATTCATACATTGACCAGAAATATACACCATGAAGGTGACATACAAACGTCAAGTGGGTCAACTGTGTACTACATGCGAATAATTGGCATTTGAGTGTAACCGTAAATAGAAGTTAAGAGTAACGCTGTGTACGTTCTATATACAGGGTGTCCCAGCTATCCTGTCCACCCAAAATATCTCTGGAACAATAACAGCTATTGGAAAACGACTTTCACCGGTATCAATGTAGGGCTGGGGCCCATGAATGAACATATTTGGAAACTTTAAAAACGAAAGCATATGTGTTTTTTAACTCAAATTTTTTTTTGGACCTCCTATATTTTTTCTTCAGCAATCCATAGCACGACAAAGCACATACACAATGGCGTTGATTGCATCGCAATATTCCCATTAAATCCCGAGATATTAAGAGACGAAGTTGACGCTTGAAACACCCGACATGCGCTGCTAGCGCACGTCCTGAGGCTCAGGCGTGAACCCCATGCTGCCCGTAATCGCGATGTGATTGACATGCGTAATCACACTTCCATACTTATCAAGAGGTCCGAAACGAATAATACGGTCTGCGGCCATCGTGCATTAACGTCGTACATTCCAGCAGGTATTTATCCTATAGGCTTGGGGTGATGCGGTTCTGTAACATATCTGTGTACCGCAACGTTAGTCACAAAGTTAACTTCGCTTATAGTTAATCCGTTACTAAAAAAGTAATGCCGTTCAACGTTAAAACAGTACTGTAGATCTAGCGCAAGTGAGAGTTAATCATTCACTCATAATACCAAAATTCGTGTTGATGATTTTAGTGAAACGTGCAAGTGGAGCCCGCATCTCGTGGTCGTGCGGTAGCGTTCTCGCTTCCCACGCCTGGGTTCCCGGGTTCGATTCCCGGCGGGGTCAGGGATTTTCTCTACCTCGTGATGGCTGGGTGTTGTGTGCTGTCCTTAGGTTAGTTAGGTTTAAGTAGTTCTAAGTTCTAGGGGTCTGATGACCGTAGCAGTTGAGTCCCATAGTGCTCAGAGCCATTTTTGAGCAAGTAGACTAAAAGTTTTACCGTTGTTTCGGACCTCTCCCACTCTGCAGCTGTGATAACCGTAGACCTCCACGTCCAGGAATAGGATTCCACCATTACTTTATTCTTGTTGCGTGAACTGTAGGTTCCTATTGTAACGGAACCTATTAAAGGCTTAACTTAACCGAAGTATGCGATACCCTCCAAATTCAACCAGTTTGACGAGTAATTATGATTATAGAAAAGTTATTGTGTATGTTATCAATGATTGCATGACATGTCTCCATAAACAGTCAACACAATAAATTATACTGCATAACTGACCCATACAAATGTTAATATCACTTGATCACTGATACAGCAAATGTCATCATGTAAAAACACTAAGTTTATCTTAATACTTAATATGAAGTACGAAAAATAGTGGCCCACTTACGTATTTGGATCTCCTTAAATAAAAATCACCCAGTGAAACCTATTTGTTCACTAGGACCGTTTTCACTCAGTATTCACGTAAACACTCCTATTTTAGACGAAAACCAATGTAATTCTTAATAATTCATATTATTTACTCATTTATGCAAATTAGAGAAGTCAATTGACAAACTTCTAAAAAAAACTGCCTTTTTGTAACAAGGAATTATTCTGTCAAATCAACAAATCCGTCTGTCATTTTAATAACCTGTTAAATTATGTCACTCGATATAAATTAATAACTTTTCTGCACAAATTACGATAACAGATGTACATGTGACTTATAAACTACATCTCTTTTTAGTAGTTTTTGACAAGGTTATAAATACAAGCAGCAAGAAGGGTCGGGAGCGGAGTCTGAATGTCACTTTGGTAAAGTGTATGTGTGTTATTGTTCGAGGTGGATAAACATTGCAAAGAACATGTAAAAGAAGTGCTACTTTGTGTTGTGTCATTATCTTTGATGGACAGTGGAATTAAGATGGCCACCAGAGTAATAAATATTTGTTGGTTTCGCCCATTATTTATCATCAAAAGCACATCAAAACACGGGACCTCATCTTTTTTACCCCTAGACAACCAGATTTAGAGCCAGCATTAGCATTGAGACACAACAGTGATCCAGCAAGCAGCAGCGATTACCACAACGCACTTTAATGGCGCCAACCTAACATCAAGTGCCAACAGGCTCCTTAAATGGGAGTGAAATAGTGCGGTTATAGCAATATCTACGATTACGCAACCATTATAAAAGTGGGGGCTCGTCTGGGATCTTTAAGTGCATCGATGATAATAGTGCAGCGATAAATTTCGTAAGTGCTTAGCACTATAAGGAAGTTTATTTGTACCGTGTGGCAACAGTGAAAATATTTCAAAGTGAAAAAACGTGTGTATGTGCGACTACAAAAAATTATTATCACACCGCTCAGAAGATTAACATCTGGATTATGTCAATGGAATTCATGTATCAAGACTTCAGCTTCGATAAACCGAATGAAAGTGAAGAAAGCAAACAAGGAACACCGACCACGACATCATAGTAGAGATACACAGAAAAAGCAAGGTATTTTGATGTTGTCGTTTAAAAAATTAATAGTTAACATGTCTCTACCTGAGTGTGATGAGATCGTAGGAAATGTAAAAATTGAACCAGGGGAGGGTGAATGATTAAACTTAACAGTGTGGCTAACAGAGTTTGCAACTCAAATAAGCTCGCAACTTAAACAATCGAGTGAACAAGTAAATTTGAAACTTAAAGAAAACATAGATAGACTGGATAAGTTGTTTGAATTTTGATCTGTTAAGTACTCGTCTCAATGATAAGTGTGAAGAAATTAAAACTACCCTCAGTAATGACACTAGAGAACAGTTGATACACTTCAGAAAAGAATTTCAAGTTAAAGTTGAAAGTTTAAATGAAAACATACAAGTTAACATAGACAGCATTACTGTCATCAACAACACCCTATTGACTTTATTCACCAATGTAAGGATAAGTTTGTAGTAGGAATGTCAGATAACATAAAAATTCAGTTAGTAAAAATGTTTCTAGAAGGGGAATCCCTATCCTGGGCAAATGAGAATTATGAGTTTGAAGCTAAATTTGTTTGTAAATTTTGGTCACAATCCATAGAAGCCAGATTAAAGTCAGAATTTCTAAATGGACCAGTGTATAGAGGGAAAGTAGGGGGGAATGTAAAAATTTTGCAGATATCAATTGAAAAACCTTGCTCACTTGAGTAACTCTTTTGATATTATGACACAAATTGATGTTTTAAAAAGAAAGTTACCAGAGACACTGCAGTGGGAATTGGTCCATGGACCAGACAATTCAATGGAAGAGTTCCTGAAATTTGTAGATAGATTAGATATGGGCGTGGAAAGAGAAAATAACCAAAGTTTTGGTTTTGGCAACAACCAGTATCGGGGGTGGAACAGGAATGATTATAGAGATTATTATGGGAGGAAAGACTTTGAAAGTTCTAGAAATAATGCTCCAAATAGGGTAGACAGGAGAGATGAAAATGATTTCAGAAACAATACACATAAGGAAGGTTGGAGGAGAGATAACAGGAATGATAGAAATAGGTATTGGGGAAGAGAACAAGATAGAAGGGGTTTGTTGAAACTAGTGAACAAAACGACAACCGCAAACAGACAGACCAAGGGAACCAGCTCGGAAATGTCCGTAGTTTTGGGGCTAGGTAATATCATGACAGCACAACACATAACCGAAACTGGAAAAGGAGAGGATACAATGAAAAGAGTAAGTACCATCAAAATTCTGATGTTAGAATGGTTCAAATGGCTCTGAGCATTATGGGACTTAACTTCTGAGGGCATCAGTCCCCTAGAACTTAGAACTACTTAAACCTAACTAACCTAAGGACATCATCACACACATCCAGGTCCGAAGCAGGATTCGAACCTGCGACCGTAGCTGACACACAGTTCCAAACTAAAGCGCTTAGAACCGCACGGCCATAGCGGCTGGCGTTGTTAGAACGAATACATTAAAATTTTATAAAAGGTTTTGGGTTACTATGAGTAAAAGCGATACAGTTAATAAAAACAGTGTTCAAGCGCAGGTAGTTAGTATAAGTGAAGAAGTTGAAGGTATTGCAGAGTTCCATAGTTGGGCTGAAAAAGATACTGGTGTTAATAACAAGTCAGACACACCACAAATAGAATCTATTTTGGGGGGTTTATTTGATCAGAAGAGGGATGATGAAGTGTTTAATGGAGCCAAAGACTCAGTTGCTGAGATTCAGTTACATAGGGGGGAAACTGAAGATGGGGTTGTTGTGGAGAAGGAGGAAGAAGTAATAGAGGGACGTTTAAATAATGATCCCAAGTCAAGTGATGTTATTGCTGAGAGTGTGGATGAAGAAATAAAAGTATTTGTAGAATTGAAAATTGATGATAAAGTAAAGGTAAGTGCCACGCGGGATTAGCCGAGTTGTCTAGGGCGCTGCAGTCATGGACTGTGCGGCTGGTCCCGGTGGAGGTTCGAGTCCTCTCTCAGGCATGGGTGTGTGTGTTTGACTTTAGGACAATTTAGGTTAAGTAGTGTGTAAGCTTAGGGACTGATGAACTTATCAGTTAAGTCCCATAAGATTTCACACACATCATCATCATCATCTAAAGGTAAGTGATTTGACAAATATGGGTAATAATAGGGTTAATGCAAGTGAAATTCAGGCTAGGGAATGTGTATCTGATGACAAGCTATTGCCTATTGGGAACTGTGAAACCCTAATCTATGAGAACAATAATAATAATAATAATAATAATAATAATAATGAAGAAAATACACTCCTGGAAATTGAAATAAGAACACCGTGAATTCATCGTCCCAGGAAGGGGAAACTTTATTGACACATTCCTGGGGTCAGATACATCACATGATCACACTGACAGAACCACAGGCACATAGACACAGGCAACAGAGCATGCACAATGTCGGCACTAGTACAGTGTATATCCACCTTTCGCAGCAATGCAGGCTGCTATTCTCCCATGGAGACGATCGTAGAGATGCTGGATGTAGTCCTGTGGAACGGCTTGCCATGCCATTTCCACCTGGCACCTCAGTTGGACCAGCGTTCGTGCTGGACGTGCAGACCGCGTGAGACGACGCTTCATCCAGTCCCAAACATGCTCAATGGGAGACAGATCCGGAGATCTTGCTGGCCAGGGTAGTTGACTTACACCTTCTAGAGCACGTTGGGTGGCACGGGATACATGCGGACGTGCATTGTCCTGTTGGAACAGCAAGTTCCCTTGCCGGTCTAGGAATGGTAGAACGATGGGTTCGATGACGGTTTGGATGTACCGTGCACTATTCAGTGTCCCCTCGACGATCACCAGTGGTGTACGGCCAGTGTAGGAGATCGCTCCCGACACCATGATGCCGGGTGTTGGCCCTGTGTGCCTCGGTCGTATGCAGTCCTGATTGTGGCGCTCACCTGCACGGCGCCAAACACGCATACGACCATCATTGGCACCAAGGCAGAAGCGACTCTCATCGCTGAAGACGACACGTCTCCATTCGTCCCTCCATTCATGCCTGTCGCGACACCACTGGAGGCGGGCTGCACGATGTTGGGGCGTGAGCGGAAGACGGCCTAACGGTGTGCGGGACCGTAGCCCAGCTTCATGGAGACGGTTGCGAATGGTCCTCGCCGATACCCCAGGAGCAACAGTGTCCCTAATTTGCTGGGTAGTGGTGGTGCGGTCCCCTACGGGACTGCGTAGGATCCTACGGTCTTGGCGTGCATCCGTGCGTCACTGCGGTCCGGTCCCAGGTCGACGGGCACGTGCACCTTCCGCCGACCACTGGCGACAACATCGATGTACTGTGGAGACCTCACGCCCCACGTGTTGAGCAATTCGGCGGTACGTCCACCCGGCCTCCCGCATGCCCACTATACGCCCTCGCTCAAAGTCCGTCAACTGCCCATACGGTTCACGTCCACGCTGTCGCGGCATGCTACCAGTGTTAAAGACTGCGATGGAGCTCCGTATGCCACGGCAAACTGGCTGACACTGACGGCGGCGGTGCACAAATGCTGCGCAGCTAGCGCCATTCGACGGCCAACACCGCGGTTCCTGGTGTGTCCGCTGTGCCGTGCGTGTGATCATTGCTTGTACAGCCCTCTCGCAGTGTCCGGAGCAAGTATGGTGGGTCTGACACACCGGTGTCAATGTGTTCTTTTTTCCATTTCCAGGAGTGTATAAAGGGATGGTATGTAAATGTGTGTATTCAAAAAAAAGGGGAAACGATTTTAGAAGTTTTGTGGAACAACTATGGAAACTGTATAAACAAAGATGCCTTTTGGAAAGAATTAGCAAAGGTAAATGCAACTTTGTATCCTACATGGTGGATAAGAATCAATAGTAGACTTCGTAAAAAATGGGGTGCAAACAGTAGTTAGTTAAATGGCAACACAGTGTTAAGAGGAACAGATGATAACAAAGGTTTATATTTAAATGTCAATGCTTTGCAAACAGAGAGGGGTGTGTCTAAGTGTAGGAAAGAGACATTAGACTTAGGAACTAAAGAAATTGAAAATGATCTATTGTTTGAAAATACTGAAATAGACAAATATGTTAAGCTAGGTTGTCCATATCTTAAACATTGACAAGAGGTAAGGAAGCGTGTTAGTAGACACAGGAAGTCCTGTATCTGCTATCACTTCTAGAATTAAAGATAAGCTCAGAAATTCTCAACATTTTCCTGAGATGCCAGTTGTTGGATTAAAAGTGAAAGGAGCTACAGGCAGAGCCAGTAATGCAGTTAAGAAACAAGTGTTGCTTACTTTCAAAATTGATGACCTAAATTTTGAACATGGATGCTTAGTAGTAGATGACCTGAATGAAAATTTCATTTTAGGTATGGATTGGATATTAAAAGTGAATGCTGGGTTTAATTTTGCAGCAAAACAAATGTGTATTATAGAACCTGTTACGCAACAAAGCTGTGTAGTGAATTTGTTAATTTTAAACTGTTGTGACAGCTGTAACCACATTCGATCAGTGTATTATGAATATGAGGGTGTTTATTACCCAAATGAGAACTTAGAGGGAGATGCAGAGTGTCAAGAGTTTGATAAGTAAGTAAAGAAAAAACTGGGGGAAGCTGGAAGCCTAAATAGTACACAGAAGGAAAATTTAGAAGAGTTATTATGGGAATTCGAAGATGTGTTTCATGACAGACATGGCAGAGTGAAATATTATCAATGTAAATTACAGTCAAAACCTCATGAACCTTTCTTTATAAAACTGTATGGAATACCATTTGCAGAAAGAGATGCTGTGGAAAAAGAAATACAAAAAATGGAAAATTGGAAAATTATAGAAAGAAGTTGCAGTGCCTGTAACAACCCGTTGGTCATTGTAAGAAAGGGAGACAATAGCATTAGGATTGTATTAGACTCCAGACATCTGAACAAGTATATCATCAGAGGAAACGACCACCCAGAAAGTACGTATAGATGAGCTGTTAGGTAAATTTGAGTGTGTCAAACATATGACAAGCCTAGATCTCACCGCTGGTTTTCATCAAGTTGAACTTAGTCCTGATTCGAGAAAATATACAGACTTTCTATATAATGGTAAACGTTATCAGTATACAGTTATGCCATTTGGTCTCAATGTATCAGTTGCAGAATTCATCAGAGCATTTGATTTTGTACTTGGTCATGAAACTAGTTCAAAATTAACCATTTATGTAGATGACATTTTAATCACTGGGAAAACTTGGGAAGAACACCTTCAATTATTAAGTGAGGTATTTATGAAACTCAGAAAGGGAGGAATGACATTAAAATTAGAAAAATGAAAATTTGGGCTAGAGGACTTAAAATTTTTGGGACACATCATTACAGAACAAGGGATTCTACCACACAAAGACAAAATAAAAGCCATAGAAAATTTTCCAACATCTAGAAACAAGAAACAAATCATTTTTCGGCTTCACAGGATTTTACAGAAAATTCGTCAGTATTCAAGCATTAAATGCAGTTTGTTTGTATAACTTGCTTAAGAAAAATGTAGTGTGGGATTGGACACCAGAATGTGAAGATGCTTTTAACAAAATCAAATCTCAACTATGTAACAGCCAATTTCTACAAGGACCAGACAGGTCATGTCCTTTCTGGCTAGCATCTGACAGCAGTGATGCAGGGTTAGGAGTACATTTATTTCAAGAAAAGGAAGTAAAGGGAAAAATGTAACACCAAACACTCCCATTTGCCAGCAGAATTCTGCAAAAATATGAAAAACACTACAATGTGACAAAAAAATTACTAACTATACATTGGGGTTTTGCAAAATTAAGAAATTACCTCTTGGGACGTAAAGCAATAGTAGGGACAGCCACAAAGCATTAAGCTATCTCCAAGAGTGCAGGTTATACCATAACAGATGGGCCATGTTTCTCCAGCAGTTTGATTATGAAGTGAGGTACATTCAGGGAAAACAAAATGTGGTAGCAGACGCTTTATCAAGACTACCTTTGGGAAGTGATTTGGTAGGAAGTAGTGGGGAAGAGGACAGAATTTTCAAAATTATGTATCTAAAGGGCATTAAAGAGGAAAAGGAAATACAAAAAATCTGTAACGACATTAGGAGGTTTCAGAACCATGACGAAAACTGGAAACTAGTCAAAAGTTACACAGGAAAACTGGGGAGAAAAGGTAGAAACATATTATAAAGTACACAAGGGGACACTATTCAGAGGACCTAAGCCAGATTTAGACTATTGGAAACTGTGTTGGCCTGAGCAAAAAAAAAGGTACGCTCATTACTTATGTACATGAAAGCTTTGGCCACTGTGGCAACACTAAGTGTATTCAGAAAATACAGGAGAACATTTATTTTTACAACATTAGCAGAAGAGTAAAGAAAAAGTTATCAACATGTGACAGATGTCAGAGGGTAAAAGTGACTAACGAAACAACCAGGGGAATAATGCAGAACATATTACCCACAAATAAACTCGATCTCATTGCAACCAAGATCTACAGACCATTACCCAAGACAAGGGGGTGGGGGTAACAGCTATATTTATGTCATGGTAGACATCTTCTCCAAATTAATAATCCCTTAAGGAAAGCTACCAGCAAACAGTTTCAAAAATTACAGGTAATTATTTCAACACTGTGTGAAAACCAAAGGCAATACTTTCAGAAAATGGGTCTCAGTTCACCTCTAAATACTGGAAAACTCTTATTGAAGACACGGGAATTAAACACATCTTAATATCTGCTTACCATCCAAAAGCAACCCGGCTGAGAGGTACTTGAGAGAGATTGGAAGACTTTGCAGAACCTACTGTAGCCAGAACCACACAAATTGGTTAGCGTACATAAATAGTTTTGAAGAAATAATGAACAGCTTACTGCACTCTTCTACTGGATTTTCCCCACATGAAATAATGTACAACCAATACCCCGCTAGTTTCGTCACTGAAAAAATAGAGTACCCACCTTGCAAAATTATGTCATCCCAAGAAAGTGAAGACTGTGTACGGGAAACCATGAAAAAACAAGGGGAATCAAGAAAAAGTATACATGCAGCTAAAGGAAAAGCTACAGAGTTCAAATCAGGGGACCTTGTACTCGTCAAGACAAGAGAAATCAAAATTATTGTCAGCCGAACTTAAAAAGTATTTTGATATTTACATTGGTCCATTTGAAATAAAAGAAAGCCCACATCCTAATGTGTATAGACTTTTCTTTCCCAGATCAAGAAAGTTATATGGATTAAGAAACATCACTGAATTGAAACCATATAAACATGATGAAGCACATTTCCCTTTTTGAATAGAGTTACTTACCCATTTTCCGTAAAGCATTTTACTAGCAAAGATTTTTACTGGGTGTGTTACATAGCAACTACCACTCATCGTATAGACCCTGGAAAAGTTCCAGATCTCTGAAAGAATGTTTTTATATATTTATTGTCACTATTGAATATTACATTTTGAGACATCTTCTCTACTTGACTTTGAAATAATTTAGATATATTTTTTATATATCTTAACATCGGATGTGATATATTTGTGTCTGTTTTTGATCATTTTCAATGTGGCTCACTGGGAGCAAAGATTATACAATTTTTTTTTACTTTCATATATTACTAAATATTTTTATTATGCTGTCAAACTGAGAGTCAGAACACAAAGTACATTTGAAACAACACAACTAAAATATTTGCAGGAAAGGGTCATTTTGAAAAGGTGTAACAGTTATTGTATACATACACATTATGCATAGTAAAAAAAAAATATTAAAGTAGAACTTTTCCAAATTTTAACCATTTGACACATTTTTCCTAGTCGGCTAATATCATTAACATTCTGTAAATGATAATACCCGAGGGGGGTAATTTAACGGAACCTATTAAAGGCTTTACTTTACTGAAGTATGCGATGCCCTCCAAATTGAACCAGATTAACGAGTATTTATGATTATAGAAAAGTTATTGTGTATGTTAACAATGATTGCATAACATGTCTCCATAAAGAGTCAACACAAATTATACTGAATAACTGACTCACACAAAAGTTAATATCACTTGATCACTGATACAGCAAATGTCATAATGTAAAAACACTAAGTTTATCTTAATACTTAATATGAAGTACGAAAAATAGTGGCCCAATTACGTATTTTGGATCTCCTTACATAAAAATCACCCAGTGAAACCTATTTGTTCACTAGGACCGTTTTCACTCAGTATTCACGTAAACACTCCTATTTTAGACGAAAACCAATGTAATTCTTAATAATTCATATTATTTACTTTTTTATGCAAATTAGAGAAATCAATTGACAAACTTCTAAAAAAGCAGCCTTTTTGTAACAATGAATTATTCTGTCAAGTCAACAAATCTGTCTGTCATTTTAATAACCTGTTAAATTATGTCACTCGATATAAATTAATAACTTTTCTGCACAAATTACGATAACAGATGTACATGTGACTTATAAACTACATCTCTTTTTAGTAGTTTTTGGCAAGGTTATAAATACAAGCGGCAAGAAGGGTCGGGAGCGGAGTCTGAATGTCACTTTGGTAAAGTGTATGTGTGTTATTGTTCGAGGTGGATAAAAATTGCAAAGAACATGTAAAAGAAGTGCTACTTTGTGTTGTGTCATTATCTTTGGTGGACAGTGGAATTAAGATGGCCACCATAGTAATAAATATTTGTTGGTTTCGCCCATTATTTATCATCAAAAGCACATCAAAACACGGGACCTCATCTTTTCCCCCTAGACAACCAGATTTAGAGCCAGCATTAGCATCGAGACACAGCAGCGATCCAGCAAGCAGCAGCGATTACCACAATGCATTTTAATGGCGCCAACCTAACATCAAGTGCTAACAAGCTCTGTAAATGAGAGTGAAATAGTGCGATCATAGCAATATCTACGAGTAGGCGACCATTATAGTATGCAGGCCGTTAACATGCTGGTGGAACTTACTCGCCTTTTCGCCTTGATGCGGCTATATGACGTATGTGTCGTCCAAGTATTGTAGCCAACATAGTGGGTGAAGTTGCGTGGAGCTTGAAGTAATTTTCTCAAATGGTTGCGTGAGACGTTCCTCGGGTATCAGAGAGATGGGGAGAGGAATCTGATTTCCACTTAGTCCGTTCGGGAAGGGGAGGGGATCTCAATACTACCTTATGTTCGTTCAGAATATTTATCACGCCGCATTGCGCAGCCCCTCCCACCGGAGGTTCGAGTCGTCCCTCGGGCATGAGTGTGTGTGTGTGTGTGTGTGTGTGTGTGGGTGTGTGTGTGTGTATGTTGTTTTTAGCGTAAGTCAGTTTAAATAGTGTGTAAGTCTAGGGACCGATGACCTTAGCAGTTTGGTCCCTTAGGATTACACAGACATTTGAACACTTACCACGCCAGGTGAAAGAGGCTGACGGTGAAGACAACCGAACCAGGTCATAGACATCAGGTAGTATTCGTTCTTGAATGTGATCTCTCGTGTTGGAAAGTTGGTGAAGAGAGACTATATATCAAATGTGATTAATTTACCAGTTTTCTGTATGTATAAGTTTTATGAAGTCAGTGGTACCCAGCACATACGATTTTGTGTGTCTCACATTGCCGGATACTTCACCATATTGTTAGTAAGTGAGTCGATCCCATTAACGAAAGGCCTCAGGGGTGTGCTCTCGTTATGAATCTTAGGATGTGCACAAACTGTAGCTGTCATAAGGTCATTCGTAATGAGTGTTCTTGTTGTGGCACGTTCAGTTCTTGATTCTTGGACTATGACTAGGGTCTCATTAATAATTTTCAGCGTTGGATGTGCACAAACTGTAGCTGTCATAAGGTCATTCGTAATGAGTGTTCTTGTTGTGGCACGTTCAGTTCTTGATTCTTGGACTATGACTAGGGTCTCATTAATAATTTTCAGCGTTGGATCACTCATGAGTTCCGTGTCGATGGGATCACTCTACAAAACGGCGACTTTTTATTCGTATTATATTATAACTGTGGCTTTGCCTTAATTCACATGGAAAAACAATATGTCTTCATTCCTCCTACGTTCTTCTATCGCTGCTCTTTCTTCCAGAGAGATGTTACTTTTCTTGTCTCGCTCTTTGTAGTATTCTATCTGTCTCTTGTCTTAGATTTTCAGCTCAAGCTGTGCAACATGTCTGAGTGCGATTCAGTAGCCTGAATATTTTTCCTGACAGTTGTCACTGCGAAATTTAGCCCACTGGACAGTACTGACGTATTTGCCTCATTGATGGTCTGTGACGACAGTACAGTTGTACTAGATGCATCCAACCCTGCCCACTTACTGTGTGCCTTCCATTTCAGTTCCTCAATTTTCCTCTTATGGTGGATGTAGAATTTTCTTTTTTCTTGCAGGCTTGCCTGTATGCTATATCGTCAATTTGAGTCCAAACTATCAACATTTTCAGCAATATTGAGTTATTTGTGTAATTCACATTGGCTGAAAAGACGACGTTCTGCTCGACTTCACAGTTACGGAGAAGACAAAGAATTTCAGGACTGGTTATCCTGAGGTGACGTGTGTAATGTAAAATACTTTTTTCATAGAGTTTAGCACCTACAATTTGCGCGGAGTGTTTTATTCCCGTATTTTATGAAAGAGTGGCTGGTTAGAGCGTCTCATCTGATGCGCAGATGATGTATTTACAAGTTCTCAGTTGTACGACGATGACGTCTGTTTGTAACAGACTAATTTCCGTTTGATGGTGTGGTGCAGACTCACTAATCGCTGATCCATATCTTCTTAAGAATGCGAAGCGAAATCATCTGTACTCAGTACAGACATGGCATTGATTTAGAAAGGTCCCAGAACTGCTCTCATTAATAAACGATCACAACGCCCATATAGTACTAGGGACAGAAAGTTGGCTGAAACCAGACGTAAACAGTAACGAAATCCTAAACTCAGATTGGAATGTATACCGCAGAGACAGGCTGAACAGTGAAGGGGGAGGGGTGTTTATAGCGGTAAGAAGTGCAATAGTATCGAAGGAAATTGACGGAGATCCGAAATGTGAAATGATTTGGGTGAAGGTCGCGGTTAAAGCAGGCTCAGACATGGTAATTGGTTGTCTCTATAGGCCCCCTGGCTCAGCAGCTGTTGTGGCTGAGCACCTGAAGGATAATTTGGAAAATATTTCGAGTAGATTTCCCCACCATGTTATAGTTCTGGGTGGAGATTTTAATTTGCCGGATATAGACTGGGAGACACAGACGTTCATAACGGGTGGCAGGGACAAAGAATCCAGTGAAATTTTTTTAAGTGCTTTATCTGAAAACTACCTTGAGCAGTTAAACAGAGAACCGACTCGTGGCGATAACATATTAGACCTTCTGGTGACAAACAGACCCGAACTATTTGAAAAAGTTAACGCAGAACAGGGAATCAGTGATCATAAAGCGGTTACGGCATCGATGATTTCAGCCGTAAATAGGAATATTAAAAATGGTAGGAAGATTTTTCTGTTGAGAAAAAGTGACAAAAAGCAGATTTCAGAGTACCTGTTGGCTCAACACAAAAGTTTTGTCTCAAGTACTGATAGTGTTGAGGATCAGTGGACAAAGTTCAAAACCATCGTACAATATGCGTTAGATGAGTATGTGCCAAGCAAGATCGTAAGAGATGGAAAAGAGCCACCGTGGTTCAACAACCGAGTTAGAAAACTGCTGCGGAAGCAAAGGGAACTTCACAGCAAACATAAACATAGCCAAAGACTTGCAGACAAACAAAAATTACGCGAAGCGAAATGTAGTGTGAAGAGAGCTATGCGAGAGGCGTTCAATGAATTCGAAAGTAAAGTTCTGTGTACTGACTTGGCAGAAAATCCTAAGAAATTTTGGTCTTATGTCAAAGCAGTAGGTGGATCAAAACAAAATGTCCAGACACTCTGTGACCAAAATGGTACTGAAACAGAGGATGACAGACTAAAGGCCGAAATACTAAATGTCTTTTTCCAAAGTTGTTTCACAGAGGAAGATTGCACTGTAGTTCCTTCTCTAGATTGTCGCACAGATGACAAAATGGTAGATATCGAAATAGATGACAGAGGGATAGAGAAACAATTAAAATCGCTCAAAAGAGGAAAGGCCTCTGGACCTGATGGGATACCAGTTCAATTTTACACAGAGTACGCGAAGGAACTTGCCCCCCTTCTTGCAGCGGTGTACCGTAGGTCTCTAGAAGAGCGTAGCGTCCCAAAGGATTGGAAAAGGGCACAGGTCATCCCCGTTTTCAAGAAGGGACGTCGAACAGATGTGCAGAACTATAGACCTATATCTCTAACGTCGATCAGTTGTAGAATTTTGGAACACGTATTGTGTTCGAGTATAATGACTTTTCTGGAGACTAGAAATCTACTCTGTAGGAATCAGCATGGGTTTCGAAAAAGACGGTCGTGTGAAACCCAGCTCGCGCTATTCGTCCACGAGACTCAGAGGGCCATAGACACGGGTTCACAGGTGGATGCCGTGTTTCTTGACTTCCGCAAGGCGTTCGATACAGTTCCCCACAGTCGTTTATTGAGCAAAGTAAGAGCATATGGACTATCAGACCAATTGTGTGATTGGATTGAGGAGTTCCTAGATAACAGGACGCAGCATGTTATTCTCAATGGAGAGAAGTCTTCCGAAGTAAGAGTAATTTCAGGTGTGCCGCAGGGGAGTGTCATAGGACCGTTGCTATTCACAATATACATAAATGACCTGGTGGATGACATCGGAAGTTCACTGAGGCTTTTTGCAGATGATGCTGTGGTGTATCGAGAGGTTGTAACAATGGAAAATTGTACTGAAATGCAGGAGGATCTGCAGCGAATTGACGCATGGTGCAGGGAATGGCAACTGAATCTCAATGTAGACAAGTGTAATGTGCTGCGAATACACAGAAAGACAGATCCTTTATCATTTAGCTACAAAATAGCAGGTCAGCAACTGGAAGCAGTTAATACCATAAATTATCTGGGAGTACGCATTAGGAGTGATTTAAAATGGAATGATCATATAATGTTGATTGTCGGTAAAGCAGATGCCAGACTGAGATTCATTGGAAGAATCCTAAGGAAATGCAATCTGAAAACAAAGGAAGTAGGTTACAGTACGCTTGTTCGCCCACTGCTTGAATACTGCTCAGCAGTGTGGGATCCGTACCAGATAGGGTTGATATAAGACATAGAGAAGATCCAACGGAGAGCAGCGCGCTTCGTTACAGGATCATTTAGTAATCGCGAAAGCGTTACGGAGATGATAGATAAACTCCAGTGGAAGACTCTGCAGGAGAGACGCTCAGTAGCTCGGTACGGGCTTTTGTCAAAGTTTCGAGAACATACCTTCACCGAAGAGTCAAGCAGTATATTGCTCTCTCCTACGTATATCTCGCGAAGAGACCATGAGGATAAAATCAGAGAGATTAGAGCCCACACAGAGGCATACCGACAATCCTTCTTTCCACGAACAATACGAGACTGGAATAGAAGGGAGAACCGATAGAGGTACTGAAGGTACCCTCCGCCACACACCGTCAGGTGGCTTGCGGAGTATGGATGTAGATGTAGATGTAGATTACACTTTGTGGATGATTACGTTGCTGCATGTTGTGTAATTTTCGATAATCTCAACTTGATATGTGAAATAGTTGTGTATATGTTTCTTAAAGTTGTTTTGCTGTGAGTGGGTCGTTTAAAACGCGAAACAGATATATCACGCTGACCAAACGTAATGTGATAAGAAGTGTTCACCGACAACAGATATTCATCTACGGTTGTGTTCACAAGATATTAGCCCTTTCATTTTCAGCAGTTACGAAGTAACTGTTGGAACTGAACTGTGATCAAACCACTGAAGAACTTCTCGGAAATATTGATTAAGTGCACAAATATATGAAACTCTACTAGCATTGCACACACATTGTGATGAATTAACTGACACAAATAGTTCCGCACCTGCGATAGGCTGGTTGAACGTCCACCAAATGCATGACTTAAATGTAAAACTTTTATCCATTCTGGATAATCGTTGCCTTGAAATATATTGAAAAGTATGTAACTCGCTTTTTTTTATGGTTCCTTATCGCCAAACGAAACATCAGTTAAATCCGAACGGCCCTGCTGCAAAAAGACGAAGCCCATTTTATGCTCTAGGACAAGTCTGGGCAAATACCGTTTCGTGAGCGCGGTCGCTCGCAGATGCCCGTAAGGTCTGCCCACGGCTCTCCCCCACTCTGCCGGCCAGCAGTACCCCCACCATCCACTCGCCTATCCACGCACGTCACTGCATCGTGCGAGGCCACTTGGTCCGTTTACTTCCCGTCGTTTCTATTTTCTGTGTAGATATCGCTTTCGGCGTTTGTGTTAAAACAGGACTAGTGAGTGGAAAATAACTGAGGAGGAGTTAAAATCGTTGAAACGGAAGTCCTTTGAACCCATACTCGTTAATCCACAGTGGTAAAAAGAGTAATTTTTTGTTGGAACACAAAGCGGACCTCAGCGCTTGATTTGTAATGCAAGATTGTCTTCACGGAAGAAGTACAATTTGAAGCGACATTATCAACTGCTTCACAAGAAGGATATAGTCGGTTTGAATAATGAAAAAAGAAAAGCCGAATTTATTGAATTGAAGCAGGAAAAGGAGAAAGATGTACGTATACCAGCAGATAATTATGACATTGATTCACATTATTACTGTTGTTAATAATATGTTATATGCATTTTCCGTCACTTTTACCTTCTCCTGTACGTATTTACAGGGCGAAAACCTCATCATCCACAACGATGCAACGATGACAGTAAACTATCATGTAGCTCTTAAAATAGCTAAAACAGCACGGCCCTTCGGCGATGGAGAGTTTGTGAAAGAATGTTTTGTTGCTGCCGTAACAATTTTGTGCCCAGCAAGTCTTCCTGTTCTTGAAACCGCTCCTCTTTCACGGAAAACGGTTTGCAGTCGCATTCAAGAAACGGCACACGATGTGGAAGCTCAATAGAGAAACAGGATCAAAGATTTAGGTTTTCTTTTCATTAGCATTGGATGAAAGCACCGATGTATGTGATGTTGCTCAACTTGCAGTCTTTTCGCAAGGAGTTGATGTTCAGTTTAATGCGATTGAGGAGCTCCTCGATTTAGGGCCAGTGCATTACACAACAACGGCTGACGAAATATTTTCGTGCGTAGAACATATAATAGAGAAATACGAGCTATTTTGGGGAAAACTTTCATCGAATGCAACAGATAGGGCTCCTGCAATAATTGGTCATAAGTCTGGTGTCGTTGCTTAGATACGAAAAAGTTGAAAGCCGCCGGTGTCCAGCAGGAACTAATAGCAATACACTGCGTTATTCACCGTGTTAATTTGCTAGCAAACTATGCCACAGTAATTAGCATCACGGACGTAGTTATAGAAAAAGTTAACATTCTCAGATGCCTCGCTTTGGGACAGAGACACACAGACAATTCAAATCGTTCCTGGCAGATCTCGAGTGTGAATACGGCATTGTTCCATATTTTTATGAAGCACGTTAGTTGGGCCGAGGTGTTGTTTTACAACGATTTTTTAATGTACGTAAAGATATAGCTTTATTCGTGGGTGCGAAAGGAAAACTGGTGGATTTTAGACCTTGTGTTTTTAACTGACGTAACCAAGCGTCTGAATAGCTTGAATGTAGCTTTGCAAGGTAGAAATAAGGTAATTTGCGAAGTGTTTGACACTGTTTTGGTATTAAAGAGAAAATTGGTTTAGTGGGTAAAGCAACTGTCAGAAATGTCGTGTGTACACTTCCTGAGCGTTGCATTAGTTGTTAGTGAAAACAATTTGGAACAGGAGAGGTTCAAAGAACATTTTGATGGGTTTGTAACGGGCTACAGTCTCTCGAAGGCGGTTTTCATAGTAGATTTGGGGACTTAAATCGACTGGAATGCAATGTCAGCCTTTTTGCAATTCCTTTCGCAGTTAACGTTGAAAATATGTCTTCTGAAATTCAATTGGCGTTTGCTGAAGAGCAGTTTCGCACTGGAGAAACCTTGGAAAGCTTCTGCAAATATTTCCCACATGAACAGTTTCCATTGTTATTTAAAATAGCTATTCGTGTGTATAGTTTTTTGGAACAACATACTTGTGCGAAAGTGTTTTCTCCACAATGAAACACAAAATCGAAGCTTAGGTGTTGTCTTACTGATGTTCATCTGACTGGTGCAGTGCACCCAATGACCAGTAATTTCACGCCAAATATCGAGATGCTGTTTCAAAATCACTGTAAAAACATCCAGCATAATGTAAATTAATGCCGATGTCCTATTTCTACGTACTATCCCTCCTCTGAACTACATACGTCTGTGCAAATATAACGTAACATTTACAATACAAATGTGTTCGTTTTTTAATCTTCACGTCTGTATCCTATTTGTGGTCATCAAAGTAGTACGTGCTGCAATTGTTTGAAAATGTGTTTCACCCGTACATGGCCAACCGTTTCATGATACAGGATACACAAACTTGGGGGCCGGCCGCGGTAGCCGAGTGGTTCTAGGCGCTTCAGTCCGGACCCGCACGACTGCTACGGTCGCAGGTTCGAATCCTGCCTCGGGCGTGGATGTGTGAGATTTCCTTAGGTTAGTTAGGTTCAAGTAGTTCTAAGTTCTAGGGGACTGATAACCACAGATGTTAAGTCCCATAGTGCTCAGAGCCATCTGAACCACAAACTTGGGGTAAGCACGTTCTACACTTACATCACACACACGCATGTTGTGCCACATATGATTGGTCTCCCGATAACCACGTACCGGTGCCGCGTTCACGGACACCACATACGCGTGAAACTACGTATGGGTTTTCCACCAGCACTACGTACGTTAGATTGCCGATACTCTGCTGTGTGCACGAAGCGCTCCCACAGCGGCAAGGTTTCTCCCCGTGCAGTGTGCATTCCCACGCGGCCAGCCACATCGCAGGGCTCTGCTACCCGCACTACGTGCCCTTACAGCTGCTCAGCGTTGCCCTTGCGGCTCACGGTGCCAGCGGGCAATCACTGGGCAGCTCTCCTGCCCACCACTCCTCAAGGAAGACTGGCAGGAACATACATGAGTGTAAAAAGAATTTTCCTTTTTTCACTGGATAGCAAAATAGCGCAACAATTGGTGAATAACACACGTATCTTCTGGGAAAATGAACGAACAAAAGAGCGGACTGAGTCGAAAAAGCGGGTCGTGGTGGCCGAGCGGTTCTAGGCGCTTCAGTCTGGAACCGCGCGGCTGCTGCGGTCGCAGGTTCGAATCCTGCCTCGGGCGTGGATGTGTGTGGTGTCCTTAGATTAGTTAGGTTTAAGTGGTTCTGAATCTAGGGGACTGATGACCTCAGATGTTAAGTCCCATAGTGCTCAGAGCCATTTGAACCATTAATTGAGGCAAAAAAGAAAAAGGAAGTGTAGACGGTATACCTGTCCACTAAGTGGCTTAGGCACTGGGAAAACTAGAAGATTTAAAGTGCCAATTACGGGAAGCGAACCGATTCTAGTCTCTGCAATTCATGTATATTCTATTGCAAAGACGAAAATCTTTCTATCAGCACGATGCAAGGCAGATGTAACGGCTGAGTTCAGTGCCTCTGTCACTAAGAAATGGCAATCAACCAGTGTCACTGTCTTTGTGATTTTCGCGATAGATTTACTTAAATCTGGTTATCTCTGCGACAAAGTACTCTAAACACAGACGTCCTGCCGAGTACTCTCATAAGAAAGCCATATGAAGGCTTTTAGCACAGCAGCTTCTACAGTAGTGAAAAGCACAACTACATATTACTCATTGCAATGTCCGCTCCCGGTAGCTGAGTTGTCAGCGCGACAGAATGTCAATCCTAAGGGCCCGGGATAGATTCCCAGCTCGGTTGGAGATTTTCTCCGCTCAGGGACTGGGTTTTGTGTTGTCCTAATCATCATCATTTCATCCCCATCGATGAGCCAGTTGCCACAGTGGCGTCAAATCGAAAGACTTGCGCCCGCCGAACGGTCTACCCGACGGGAGGCCCTAGTCACACGACATTTACATTTACAATTGCAATATAAATGCAATGATTAAAAAGTGTCTGCTGCGGGCGACCAAACTGCATACGAGAACAGTCAATCGGTAACTATTGGGCTTTTCTCGGTGAAAGAAACTGGTCATACACATTGATACGCCACGAAACCGCGAGTCAAATTCTTTCAGTAAGAAAACATTTTAGTCACCAATAGACAACATCCCGCACTTCAATTCTTGCAAATACCGGGAAATTTCAGCGAGATTAAATGGTAGGTGACCTGAAAATCTGGAGGTCTTTTCGAAGAATTGCCCATGAATATAGTCAAGGAGGATCAACTATCAGTGTATGTGCAAGTGATCCAGCAAACATTTATGTACGCTGAAGCGCCAAAGAAACAGTCATAGGAATGCGTATTTAAACATAGACATTTAAACAGGTAGAATACGGCGCTGCGGACGCCAACGCATATATAAGACAACAAGGGTCTCGCGCAGTTGCTAGATGGCAGGTTATCAGGATTTAAGTGAGTCTGAACGTGGTGTTACAGTCGGTGCACCAACGATGGGACACAGCATCTCCGAGATAACGATGAAGTGGGGGTTTTCCCGTACGACCATTTCACGAGTATACAGTGAATATCAGGAATAAGGTGAAACATCAGATATCCGATAAAAGTTCCTTCAAGAAAGGGACCAACGACGACCGAAAAGAATGGTTCAACGTGACAAAAGTACAACCCTTCCGCAAATTGCTGCAGATTTCAATGCCAGGCCATCAACAAGTGCCAGCGCGTGAACCATTCAACGAACTTCATCGATATGGGTTTTCGGAGCCGAAGGGCGACTCGTGTATCCTTGATGCCTCCACGACACAAAGCTATACACCACGCCTGGGCCCAACAACACCGACATTGGACTGTTGATGAATGGAAATATGTTGCCTGGTAGGACGAGTCTCGTTTCAAATTCTATCTAGCGAATGGACGTGCGCTGGTATGGAGACAACCTCAAGACTCCATGGACCCTGCATGTCAGCAGGCTACTGTTGAAGCTGGTCGAGGCCCTGTAATGGTGTGGGGTGTGAGCAGTTGGAGTGATACTGGACCCCTGATACGTCTAATGCGACTGATAGGTGACACATACGTAAGTTTCCTGTTTGATCAGCTGCATCCATTCATGTCCAGTGTGCATTCCAACGGACTTGGGCAATTGCAGCAGGACACAGCGACACCATAAACGTCCAGAATTACTACAGAGTGGGTGAGTTTAAACACTCCCGCTGGCCTCCAAACTCCCCAGACATGACAATAGTGAGCATATCTGGGATGCCTTGCAATGTGCTGTTCAGAAGACATCTCACCCCCTCTTACTCTTACAGATTTATGGACAGTCCTGCAGGATTCTTTGTGTCAGTTCCCTCCATTACTACTTCAGACATTAATCGAGTCCATGCCACGTCGTGCTGCGGAACTTCTGCGTGCTCGTGTGGAACCTATACGATATTAGGCAGGCGTACCAGTTTCTTTGGCACTTCAGTGTATTCATCGGCCTGTTGCTGCGTGACAACGGTAGTAGTCGCCGCATCATTTATCACCGCTTTTTACCGTTCATTAGTCTTTTAAATGGTTTGATGTGATCCGTCACGAATTCTACTCTTGTTCTAACCGCTACATTAAGGAGCAGTTTTACACTCAATGACCTCAGTTAACTCTGGAATATACTCATGGTTTATCACTCGTCCCCTTTTCTTTCCTGTATTTTCCCCATACCTCTTTCCTCGCCGACTCTATAGAAAACCTCATTTTACCAGTCCAACTAATTTTCAACGGTATTTTATCGGAGTACGTCTCAAACGATTACTTTCTCTTCTTTTTCGGTTTCCCAATAGGCAATGATTCACTTCCATGCAGTGCTGTGCTCCAGAGGTACATCCTCCGAAATTTCTTCCTCAGATGTTTGGTACTAATAGACTTCTTTTGACCAGGAAAGTGCTCTTTGCCTTTGCGATTATTCTTTTTACGTCCTCCTTACTCTGTCTCTCGTATATTATTCTTCTTCAACACCATAAGTATTCCCTCATTTAATCTGCTTTGTGGTCACGATTTTGATGGCAAGTTTCTAAATAATTTCATTTTTGCTATTCCTCATTACTGTCGTCTGCCCTTGGTTTTCTTTCAATCCACATTCTGTTCTCAATACACTGTTCATTTCATTCAGTATGTCCTGTAATTCCTGCTCGCATGTCATCAGCGAATATTAGTGTCGATATTATTTCAGCCTGAATTATCACACTCCTGGTTCTATCTCTCATTTCAAACATTGGTTCTTCGATATACAGATTCAGCAAGAAGAGTTAAGACTGTAGCTCTGTCTTTTTTTCCAGTCTGAGCTCTTCGTTCTTAGTCATGACATGACTAATGTGCATTCTTGGTACAGATCGTACGTTATCTGTCCCTGTAGCTAACTTATTTTTTGAGAGTTTCAAAGATGTTTCACCATTTTAGGTAGCGGAATGATTTTTACAGTTCCACAAATCCTATACGATGCTTTGAATTATCTTACGTCTTGCTTGCATTGTCAAGTGCAACTTCAGAACTGCCTCTCTGTGCCTTTACGTTTCCGAAAGCCAACCTGGTCGTCACCTAAGAGATCCTCGATTTTTTTCTCCATTGTTCTGTGTGTTATTCTTGCCTGCAATTTGGATATACGAGCCGTTCAGCAGACTGTGCGGAAGTTCTCGTACTTACCTGCAATTTCCTTCTTCGGAACCGCTTGATGATATTTTTCCGAAAGTCTGATAATATATCACCAGTGTCACAGATTATACAGGGTGTTAAAAAAAGGTACGGCCAAACTTTCAGGAAACATTTATCACACACAAAGAAAGAAAATATGTTATGTGGACATGTGTCCGGAAACGCTTACTTTCCATGTTAGAGCTCATTTTATTACTTCTCTTCAAATCACATTAATCATGGAATGGAAACACACAGCAAAAGAACGTACCAGCGTGACTTCAAACACTTTGTTACAGGAAATGTTCAAAATGTCCTCAGTTAGCGAGGATACATGCATCCACCCTCCGTCGCATGACATCCCTGATGCACTGATGCAGCCCTGGAGAATGGCGTATTTTATCACAGCCATCCACAATACGAGCACGAAGAGTCTCTACATTTGGTACCGGGGTTGCGTAGACAAGAGCTTTCAAAGGCCCCCATAAATGAATGTCAAGAGGGTTGAGGTCAGGAGAGCGCGGAGGCCATGGAATTGGTACGCCTCTACCATCCATCGGTCACCGAATCTGTTGTTGAAAAGCGTACGAACACTTCCACTGAAATGTGCAGGAACTCCATCGTGCATGAACCACATGTTGTGTTGTACTTGTAAAGGCACATGTTCTAGCAGCACAGGTAGAGTATCCCGTATGAAATCATCATAACGTGCTCCATACTGACGAAACTAAAATGTGCTCTAACATGGAAACTAAGCGTTTCCGGACACATGTCCACATAACATCTTTTCTTTATTTGTGTGTGAGGAATGTTTCCTGAAAGTTTGGCCTACCTTTTTGTAACACCCTGTATACACTAGTTCGAATAAGCGTCTGGTTGCCCTTTTCTCCCAGTGCTTTTAGGAATTTTGAAATAATGTTATCTATGTTTACTGCCTTATTTGCTCTCTAGTATTACAAAGCTCAGTTAAACTGGGACTCTAATAATGTATTACCTACTTTTACCACATCGACTCCCGTTTCCTTTTCTGTCACATCAGCAGTTTCTACCACAGCTATTCAATGTACTCTTCGCACCGACTAACTCCTTCCTCTAACAGTCGTATTCCCCTTGCACTCTTAAACTCTTTGGTTTAAATTTCTTCGAAGAGCGTTTTGCTTTTCTACGAGATAAATTAGTCCTTTCGATGAGCATTTGTTTTTCTGTTTCAGGTTTCCTGTGGACACCTCACCTAAGCTTTCTCGTACGTCTTTTATTTCATTCGTAAGTTGTATTTATGTATTCCTCAACTCCCCGAAACTTTTCTGCACTTCTTTCTTTTAGCAGTCCATTGATTTCCTGTGTTACACAAGGTTTCTTCTCTGTTACCTTCCTTGTACCTAGATTTATCTGACGAACTTCTTAGTTTGCCCGTTTTAGATATGTCTATTTCTCATCGATTGAACTGCTTGTTATGTGATTCATTATTATTACTTGTAGAGCGTCAGAGAACTTTAAACACAGCTCATCATTCATCAGCGTTTTAATGTCCTACTTCTTTCCACATTGATCCTTCCGCACGGTTCTCTTAAAATGCAGCCTATTCATAATTTCTAAATTGTGGTCTTAGTCTTTATCCGCTCCTTAGTACCTCTTACAATCCAGTATCTGCTTGTAGAAACTGTCTGGCTGGAAGGAATGTAACTGGAATCTTCCGATGACTTCAGACGTTTTCCAACTATATTTCCTCCGCTCGTGGGTTTTGAACCGTATATTCGCTATTGTAAGTTGAAGTTTACTGTGGAGCTCTGTCTTTCTCCCCTCTCACTCCTACTACGGAATCCACATTCCCACGTATCGTTGTATTCTATTTCTTGATCTGCTACAGCACTCTAATCACCTATTATTATTAGATTATAGTCTCCCTTTACATATTGAGTTACCTGTTCAGGAAGCTTATTCTTTTCTATATCTTCAATCTCTGTTTGTAACACTGATGAGTATACTTGAGTTGTTGTTGACTTCGGGTTGCTGACGATGTTAAGGGGCTCCGGAACGCCTTATACTTGCAATGTTAAAATAACGCTTATAAATTACATCTTTCCTCACAAAATTTTAGTTCAGTTATTAAAGATGATTTTTTTCAATTGTAATGAAAATTCACAACATTTTTTTGCAATTTTTTATTTATATATTCAAAAATATACAGTTTTTTTGGAAAAAGGCTGTGTTAAATTATGCAGAAGGTACTGTGTAACATTTACTGAAAGTTTGAAACAAATATGTTTAGTGCATTCCAGGTCCATAGGATGGATTATCTTCATCCTCTGCAAACTCCTCCTCCAGCTTCCTCTTGTTCCTCCTCCTGTTTACTCTTGCTTGCATTTCTAGACTCTTTACAGCCCTGTCTGCAGCCCGAAGGCGTTCCTTGTCTAAAGCAAGCATCACTCGTACCACGTTAGAACCTATCTTCATTCCCATATTTCTAAATACCTTGCACCTTACAATGTTGCCATCATTGAAAGTCGCAACAGCATCATACACACCAAAGTGAAGTGTTTCTATTCCAACAAATACAGTCTTGGGGATTCTCGACCATATAACACTATTTACACTTTCATTGGGGTTTTGAGTTTTTCCGTGAATACACTTTTTCAACAGTTCAGGTGCTGCTAAGTCTCTGAAAACAGGTTAGCCACAACACATACTTTATCTCACATCAATAAAATGTACCTGATGTACACGGACGTTAATAATAACACCATTTGACAGGAGTTTAACAGCGCCACAGTGGGTCACGCCCATGTAGAACACATTTCAAAAAAAATTTAAAAATAGTTGTAGTCTTCGGAATTGAATAAATTATATATCTATTAAAAGGTAATAGTCTGCAGATTCAGAAAACGCAAAAAAGTAAAAATTGAACTTTTCATGATTTTGAGCCTTTCCGGAGCCCCTTAATGAGAAAAACCCAAACCTTGTATTGTTCAAAATATAAGAGGCAATCAAATGAAAACCAAACACACGCCACAATAGGACCACAGAATTGTTTCTTTCAAATGTAATCACCACATGTGGTAAGACATATTTCGCATTTGGGGAATAGACGATATTTCCTTTTTCGTAGAAGGTGGTCAACCGCTGACACGTACAACCTCACCCATCATTGCACTTCCTCGTCCGAATAAAACCGACGTTCTCGCAAGTCTTTCTTCAGGTTGTCACAGACCTGTAAAACACACTGTGAATGATCTGGGCGGTAAGGACGATATTACAGTGTTTCCCAACCACATAGCTGAAGCGTAACCTTCGTCCGATCAGCAGTGTGAAAAGGGGGAAGGGGGGGGGGGGAGGGGCGCGTTATCTTCCAACAAGATGTTTCCGTCCGGCAGCATTCCGTCAGTCCGAGACAAAATTGCAAAGTCAATAGCGAAAACATCCCACATCTCCCCCTCCAAAGAAATCCACAAAGCAATTCACAGAAGTTCTGTAAGGTCATGATGACTCCGTTACACGATAACCCCAGCCCATACCGCCAGTCGGACGAAGGCTACACTTCAGTGATTTAGTTGGGAAACACTACAGCACCCTCCGTACTGAGGGATTTTCACACCTTTTGGCGTCATTGGTGAGGATTTTAATTCAAAGTTTAAGCGCTTTCCCGGTGGATTACGGAGCTCACAACGCCTTCATTTCTTGCCAACGACGCTTCCCCCAGACCACAGATAGATCACTGCTACTCCACCACAAGTAATGGGCTATTGTTTCAGTCTGTGAGCAGGATGATCAGGAACCATTTGGTGGAACCAGTACTATAAGAAAGGCTATCACTTGCCAGGTCTCTCATCGCACATCATCATCATCGAGTCTCCAGCCTCTGACGATATTGCGGATTTTGGTACGTGCTGGCAAATATGATGGGAAGCTGTGTTTAATGATGAGAGCAGATTGTGTCTCCATTTAGTGGTTGTCTTTCGCGAATGTAGCATCGACCGAGCAGGTGCAACAGTAAGACGATCGGCTGGCATGCGGGCGGACGAGGGTTGTTACCATTCAGATTTTCTTTTAAACCATTTAATGCTAATGCGTTGGCTCCGTGAAAAAACGGAAGTAAGACATCGTATTTGCAACTGCATTCTTGTCCATTATGAGCTTGTTTTCCGTCTAACATAACTTATTGGCAGGGCCTTAATGATCAAGGTTCTTTCTCTTTGTGTGTAGCGTCGGCCATGTGAGATGTAACTCTGGTATGTAAGATCACATCTGTGTATCACGATATAAGAAGCCAAGCTTCTTAACCATTGGGATTGGTTGAGGGTAGACTGAACAGCGCAAGGCATCCTCCTATTGCCAGGACAGCCCAAAAGCGTCATGAGGATCTGCTTTTTCAGCGAAACAACGAGCGCTTGCTATTTTTTCTCTAATGCAACATTATTTACAAGACGTTCACTAAACAATAGTGCAGTCACGATCACTCCGCACAGAATTTGTGGCGCAATGTAACGGGTCGATGCTTGGCAGACTTGTACTTTGTCTACCTACATCACTTCACAGTTTGCTGCAACTGGTGGAAACAGAGTGGGAAAAAGTGCCCCAAGGCAGCACCTGACAATTCCACTTTGGTTTCTAGTAATGGATATTTACAGAACGGAATTGTAGCTGTAGAAAGCTATGGAAATTAGTGATACTGGTTCTCACGATAATCTTGCCTCAATGAAGATGTAATTATGATCGTATGCAGTTTACAACCAGGAATATACTTAAATAAAAGTACATTCATATTGAAAAGTAAATTGAGAGATTTATTTTTTTATTAGTGGCTATATGGAGCTTGTATTCACCCATAATCATAATAGCACGTCTCACAGTTTACTAGGCAACTGTTAAATAGACATGAAACCAAATAAGGGGCCGTAAAAAATTTGCCTGGTGTGCTTTTCGTAAACTAAATATTTTCAAAACTAAGATTCCGCAACATTTGAGTAGGAAAACCTATTACTAGTTTTGACTCAAAAATTGAGGGCTACTCAGGCATGCGAACGGGAGTCTATGTACTAAGAAAGTACTTTTCTGGATACCAAAAGAGACGGAAGACCCCTGTGAGAGGTTCGAATTAATCATGTGCACATGGCATGAGAAACCATTTACGAGAAACATAGATGGATCAGTCAAAAACTTTAATGCAGGAGAAATATGAAGAATGTATTTGTCCAGCAGAGAATATTAAAAGGTATATGATGATTTATACTGAACAGCGGAAATTCTGCGACATGATAAGATACAAAGAACGACTTCTAAAGTAGTATGGAAATTTTATGTAAACTACCAAAATCTTCAGCACAGAATATTTTTCATTCTGGGAAATACTTTCTAGAAATGTACCAATAAAAGCGGAAATTTTCGTTCTATAATGAGGAAAATATGTGTATTTTTCGAAGATATGAACCTTCCACAAATTTGTCCGGAGCGTTATGCTGAAAAATTCGTTAACGTCTTGAATACTAGGAAACAAGTCTATGATGTGGATAATGTATAATCCTGCTTTCCAAAGAAATATTAAACTTCTAATTAAATGACCTTAATTATTATAGAAAAGTCTTACTGATTTTCCACGCTCAACGTGCTATCGCGCTGGTGTGCTGCTACTGACAATTGTTTCTACGGTTCATATATTATGTTTCTTATACTGCACTGTCTGACAGAGCTAGTATTGTTGTTGGATGTTAGTGTCGTAGTTCATCATTTATTCCTGAACTCATTCTTTTCCAGAACGAGAGTTTAAAATATTTGGCAGCGCTAACAGCTTTCTTCAGTACGAGAACAAACTCAGCACTGGACGAGATATGCGAGCGGGTTAAGCACTGAAATTTAAGTGTATTGTTTCTTCCCGAGAGACGCCGAGGTCTGCTCGTTTCGTTGTAAATTTGTTTGGGTAATGGCGCGTGTTTCGAGGCGAGCAGAGAATAAACTGTTTGATTTACTTACGCAAGCTTGTTCGGCGTTGACTCGATCTTAGCTGCGAAGTCTGCTTATTTTATGAAGTTGAAACTGACTGCAGTTCGGGCAAAGTTTGCTGCCCTGGTAACTAGAGAGCGGGCACGAGACACTTGGGAAACGATCGCTGTGCGAAACACCTGCAGTGAGTTACTTGCTCCGACTTGTTCGCCATTATCACTGTGTAGCGCCTCCCGCCATCCTTCCATTACCGCCCCCTTCTCAACTCTGAAAATTGGTTCGTGTGAAAAGATTCATGAGAGAGATACCGCCATTGCCACTGTTTCTTCAGACACGTGTATGAAGGCGAGCGATAGACCCTTTAGGGGAGGCAACCGACATTGCCCGCTTACTATATATGCAAGGTAGCACGGCGGTCTTTACTTCAGCTGGGCCAAGTGCACGAACTGATCTACCACAAATGCGACAACACATTTTAAAAAATTCATTGTAATAGACGTACTGTAAATTGCACCTTAACTACTTCCAATACGTATAAAAACATTGCATCCTGAGTTCGGCAATATTTAATGTAATGTCCCTGAAAGTCGATGTTCTGCACAATTTTGAGTGAGGAGAGACGTGAAATCTACAAACCTAAAATTTTGAGAGTATATATATCTATCCTCACAATTTTCGATATCGCTTCTTAAAATGTAAAATTTCACACAAAGGTAATAAAACATTACAAGTCTTCTAGCCCTTCGAGGTAACCTACCAATTATAAATTTCAGCACCATGTTTTCCGTATTGCTTCACTACACTGTGTAACGGAACATATTAAAGGCTTTACTTTACCGAAGTATGCGATACCCTCCAAATTCAACCAGTTTAACGAGTATTTATGATTATAGAAAAGGTATTGTGTATGTTAACAATGATTGCATAACATGTCTCCATAAACAATCAACCCATTAAATTATACTGAATAACTGACCCACACAAAAGTTTATATCACTTGATCACTGATACAGCAAATGTCATCATGTAAAAACACTAAGTTCATCTTAAATAATTAATATGAAGTACGAAAAATAGTGGCCAACTTTGGTATTTTGGATCTCCTTAAATAAAGATCACCCAGTGAAACCTATTAGTTCACTAGGAGCGTTTTCACTCAGTATTCACGCAAGCAATCCTATTTTAGACGAAAACCAATGTAATTCTTAATAATTCATGTTATTTACTTATTTATGCAAATTAGAGAAGTCAATTGACAAACTTCTAAAAAACGGCCTTTTTGTAACAAAGAATTATTCTGTCAAGTCAACAAATCTGTCTGTCATTTTAATAACATGTTAAATTATGTCACTCGATATAAATTAATAACTTTTCTGCACAAATTATGAAACAGATGTACATGTGACTTATCAACTATATCTCTTTTTAGTAGTTCTTTGACAATGTTATAAATACGAGCAGCAAGAAGGGTCTGGAGGCACTCGGAATGTCACTTTGGTAAAGTGTGTTTGTGTGTTATTGTTTGAGGTGGATAAACAATGCAAAGAACATGTAACGGAAATACTACTTTGTGTTGTGTCATGGTCTTTGGTGGACAGTGGAATTAAGATGGCCACCAGATTAATAAATATTTGAAGTTTACATATTTGTTGGTTTTGCTCGTTCTTTATCATCAAAAGCATATAAAAAAACACGGGACCTCATGTTTTTAACCCTAGACAACCAGATTTAGAGCCAGCATCAGCATCGAGACACAGCAGCGATCCAGCAAGTAGCAGCAATTACCACAACACAATGCATTTTAATGGCGCCAACCTAACATCAAGTGCTAACAAGCTCCGTAAATGGGAGTGAAATAGTGCGATTATAGCAATTAGCTATATCTACGACCAGGCGACCATTACAAAAGTGGAGGCTCGTCCGGGATCTTTAAGTGCATCGATGATAATAGTGCAGCGATAAATTTCGTATGTGCTTATCATTCCAAAAAAGTTTATTTGTGCAGTGTGGCAACAGTGAAAATATGTCAAAAATAAATAAATAAATAAAGTGTGTTTGCGCGACTACGCCGCTCAGAAGATTAACGTCTGGATTATGTCAATGGAATTCATCAATCAAGACTTCAGCTTCGATAAAACCGAATAGAAGTGAAGAAAGCCAACAGGAACACCGATCACGACATCATAGCATAGCTACACATAGCAAGGTATTTTGTTGTTGTTGTCATTTAAAATAATTGTTAGTTAACATGTCTCTACCTGAGAGTGATGAGATCGTAGGAAATGTAAAAATTGAACCAGGGGATGGTGAACAATTAAACTTAACAGAGTGGCTAGCAGGGTTTGCAACTCAAATAAGCTCGCAACTTAAACAATCAATTGAACAAGTAAGTTTGGATTTTAAACAATCAAGTGAACAAGTACGTTTGGATGTTAAACAATCAAGTGAACAAGTAAGTTTGAAACTCACAGATAGACTGGATAAGTTGAGTTTGGATTTTGATCTATTAAGTACTCATCTCAAAGAGAAGTGTGAGGAAATTAAAACTACCCTCAGTAAGGACACTAGAAAACAGTTGATACACTTCAGAAAAGAATTTCAAGTTAAAGTTCAAAGTTTAAATGAAAACATACAAGCTAACACAGACAGCATTGCTGTTTTCTACAACAGAGTAGATACTGAAGTTGAAAGATTAGATCAGAGAATAGACAAAACTTCAGAAAACCTTAAACAAGAATACAACCTGTATACCACTAATGTAGATACAAAAGTAGAAAATATACACACTAAATGTACACAATTGGAGGACGCATTGATATCCAAACAAACGATTTACAATCAAAATACAATGTATGGGCACATCCAAGTGAAATGCTTTCCTGGTGATAATCTGCACCCTATTGGCTTTATTCACCAATGTAAGGATATATTTGTTGTAGGAATGTCAGATAACATAAAAATTAAGTTAGTAAAACGGTTTCTAGAAGGGGAGGCCCTATCCTGGGCAAATGAGAATAATGATTCTTGGAATACTTTTGAAGAGTTTGAAGCTAAGTTTATTTGCAAATTTTGGTCACAATCCATACAAACCAGATTAAAGTCAGAATTTCTAAATGGTCCAGTGTATAGAGGGAAAGTAGGGGGAATGCAAAAATTTTGCAGAGATCAATTGAAAAAGCTTGCTCACTTGAATAACTCTTTTGATATTATGACACAAATTGATGTTTTAAAGAGAAGGTTACCAGAGAGACTGCAGTGGGAATTGGTCCATGGACCAGACGATTCAATGGAAGAGTTCCTGAAATTTGTAGATAGATTAGATAGGGCCTTGGAAAGAGAAAATAACCAAAGTTTTGGCTCTGGCAACAACCAGTATGGGGGGGGGGGGGGTGGAACAGGAAGGTAAATAGAGATTATTATGGCAGGAGAGACTTTGAAAATTCTGGAAATAATGCTCCAAATAGGGGAGATAGGAGATATGAAAATGATTTCAGAAGCTATACACAGGAGGGAGGATGGAGGAGAGATAACAGGAATGATAGAAATAGGTATTGGGGAAGAGAACAAGATAGAAGGGGGTTTGTTGAAACTAGTGAACAAAACGACAACTACAAACGGACAGACTGAGGGAACCAGCCAGGAAACAGTGGACAGTCCCACTAGATGTCCATAGTTTTGGGGCTAGACAATATTATGACAGGACAACACATAACCGAAACTGGAAAAGGAGAGGATACAATGTAAAGAGTAAGTACCATGAAAATACTGATGTTGTTAGAATGAATAAATTAGAATTTAATAAATGGTTTTGGGATACCATGAGTAAAAGTGATACAGTTAATAAAAACAGTGTTCAAGCACAGGTAGTTAGTGAAAGTGCAGAAGTTGAAGGTATTGCAGAGTTCCATAGTTGGGCTGAAAAAGATACTGGTGTTAATAACAAGTCAGACACACCACAAATAGAAACTATTTTGGGGGTTTTATTTGATAAGAAGGGGGATGACGAAGTGTTTAATGGAGCCAAAGACTCAATTGCTGAAATTCAGATACATAGGGGGGAAACTGAAGATGGGGTTGTTGTGGAGGAGGAGGAAGAAGTAATAGAGGGACATTTACATAATGATACTAAATCAAGTGATGTTATTGATGAGAGTGTGGAGGGAGAAATAAAAGTATTTGTAGAACTGAAAAGTGATGATGATGTAAAGGTAAGTGATGTGACAAACATGGGTAATAATGAGGTTAATGTAAGTGAAATGCAGACTAGGGAATGTGTATCTGAGGACAAGCTATTGCCTATTGGGAACTATGAAACACTAATCTATGAGAATGGTAATAATAATAATATTAAAGAAAATATAAAGGGATGGAATGTAAATGTGTGTTTTCAAGAGAAAAGGGAAAAGTTTTTAGAAATTTTGTGGAACAACTATGGAAACTGTATAAACAAAGATGCCTTTTGGAAAGAATTAGCAAAGGTAAGTGCAACCTTGTATCCTACATGGTGGACAAGAATCCGTAGTGGACTTTATAAAAAAGGGGGTAAAAACAGTAGTTTGTTAAGTGACAACACAGTGTTAAAAGGAACAGATGAAAACAAGGTTTATGTTTAATTGTCAATGCTTTGCAAACAGAGAGGGATGTGTCTAAGTGTAGGAAAGAGACATTAGACTTAGGAACTAAAGAAATTGGTAATGATCTATTGTTTGAAAATGCTGAAATAGACAAAGATGTTGAGCTAGGTTGTCCATATGTTAAAGTAAACATTGACGTTAGTCCATTTGAAATAAAAGAAAGCCCACATCCTAATGCGTATAGACTTATCTTTCCCAGATCAAGAAGGTTATTTGGATTAAGAAACATCACTGAATTGAAACCATATAAACATGATTAAGCACATTTCCCTGTTTGAATACAGTTACTTACCCATTTTACATAAAGCATGTTATCAGCAAAGATTTTTACTGGGTGTGTCAAATAGCAACTACCACTCATCCTACAGACCCTGGAAAAGTTCCAGATCTCTGAGAGAATGTTTTTTTTATTTTTATTGTCACTATTGAATATCAAATTTTGAGACATCTTCTTTACTTGCAATGGGCAAGAAGGTGACAAACATTTATTACTTTCCTTTTGTATTGTTGAATATGGGACATACTTGCACCAAATAAAAGACAATGAAAAAAATGGTTGTGCAAGACCCATCTTTTTGTTACTATTGAGTTCTTAGGCATAAGATTTGTGTACAATTTTCTACAGCTAATCAGATGTTCACCAAGTTTGATGTTTGTGTTATGTTGTGACCAATTTAAGTGTCCAATTTTAGTATTAATATGTTCTTGTACTGTCTTGACTATGTGTCTCAATGGGAGACAAGTTTTTTAAATAATTCCTTTTTTTTAAATGCATATTATATTCATACATGTGACTTCTCAAGTGTTTGTGTTTATATATCATGTCCATACTTATAATTATGTTCTTCGTTTTCATTTTTTTATGTGGCTCAAAAAGAGCAGACAGTTGCAATATTTTCCTATGCACATATGACCTGTCCATCTATGTAATATATTGATGTTCCTTCTATTATCTTGATTAATCTGTGACTCAATGAGAACTGACTTTGAAATAATTTACATATATTTTTTATATATCTTAAAATCGTATGTGATATATTTGTGTCTGTTTTTGATCATTTTCCATGTGGCTCACTGGGAGCAAAGATTAACATTTTTTTACTTTCATATATTACTAAATATTTTTATTATGCTGTCATACTGAGAGCCATAACACAAAGTGCATTTGAAACAACACAACTAAAATATTTGCAGGAAAAAGTCATTTTGAAACGGTGTAACGGTCATTGCATACATACACATTATGCATAGTAAAACAAAAAAAAATTATTAAAGTAGTACTTTCCCAAATTTTAACCATTTGACACGTTTGTCCTAGTCGGCTAATATCATTAACGTTCTGTAAATGATATTACCCGAGGGGGGTATTGTAACGGAACATATTAAAGGCTTTACTTTACCGAAGTTTGCGATACGCTCCAAATTCAACCAGTTTAACGAGTATTTATGATTATAGAAAAGGTATTGTGTATGTTAACAATGATTGCATAACATGTCTCCATAAACAATCAACCCATTAAATTATACTGAATAACTGACCCACACAAAAGTTTATATCACTTGATCACTGATACAGCAAATGTCATCATGTAAAAACACTAAGTTCATCTTAAATAATTAATATGAAGTACGAAAAATAGTGGCCAACTTTGGTATTTTGGATCTCCTTAAATAAAGATCACCCAGTGAAACCTATTAGTTCACTAGGAGCGTTTTCACTCAGTATTCACGCAAGCAATCCTATTTTAGACGAAAACCAATGTAATTCTTAATAATTCATGTTATTTACTTATTTATGCAAATTAGAGAAGTCAATTGACAAACTTCTAAAAAACGGCCTTTTTGTAACAAAGAATTATTCTGTCAAGTCAACAAATCTGTCTGTCATTTTAATAACATGTTAAATTATGTCACTCGATATAAATTAATAACTTTTCTGCACAAATTATGATAACAGATGTACATGTGACTTATCAACTATATCTCTTTTTAGTAGTTCTTTGACAATGTTATAAATACGAGCAGCAAGAAGGGTCTGGAGGCAGTCGGAATGTCACTTTGGTAAAGTGTGTTTGTGTGTTATTGTTTGAGGTGGATAAACAATGCAAAGAACATGTAACGGAAATACTACTTTGTGTTGTGTCATGGTCTTTGGT
Organism: Schistocerca cancellata; assembly: GCF_023864275.1. Taxonomy (NCBI): domain Eukaryota; kingdom Metazoa; phylum Arthropoda; class Insecta; order Orthoptera; family Acrididae; genus Schistocerca; species Schistocerca cancellata. The sequence goes on along the minus strand of NC_064627.1, from coordinate 159,838,257 downwards.
GGACAGTGGAATTAAGATGGCCACCAGAGTAATAAATATTTGAAGTTTACATTTTTGTTGGTTTCGCTCGTTCTTTATCATCAAAAGCATATAAAAAAACACGGGACCTCATGTTTTTAACCCTAGATAACCAGATTTAGAGCCAGTATCAGCATCGAGACACAGCAGCGATCCAGCAAGTAGCAGCGATTACCACAACACAATGCATTTTAATGGCGCCAACCTAACATCAAGTGCTAACAAGCTCCGTAAATGGGAGTGAAATAGTGCGATTATAGCAATTAGCTATATCTACGATCAGGCGACCATTGCAACTGTAACAGTTTTCCATAACATTATTGTAATACTGTATGTTGCACAGGTTTGGAAGTGGCAAGGTTAAAGTGAAAGAGCTACGACTAATTCCGTTTCAACAATTGTATAGGCCGTAATTATTTAAACAGAGCCCCCAAATTTTGACAGCGTGTTTAGGAAGCCGTTATCTACTGCAGAATATAATGATATTAAAATACAATCCCAACTATGACAAATATTTGAGATCTGCTCTCGCAGGATGTTGTAGCCAACAGCGGTGAAAAATAGAGCATTCTCAGCGCTGTCCGCGCTAAGTGACAAAACCAATACCATTTTAGGCAGTAAAGGCAGCTTTCAGTAAATAGTTGATGCGAGATTCGTGCATATTGTGTAACATCACATTTACTAATGTTTTAGGTGAAAGACATTGGTAAGTCCGATCCTCATCAGAATTTATTCGAAGAGTGAATGTTGGACAGCTGCTCCATTGGCCGCATGGAGATCATTTCCCTGGAAAATGGTATTCGGAGGAAAACAGGTACCGGCACATGTACCACGTCCCTGGAAAGATGGAAGGTCTACCTAAGCTTCAAGTTTAAATGTACTGGGAACGTCGGATGCAGCAACGCTAGCCGGTCCTCGACAATGCTACAAAGCTTGTGCGACCCCTGGAGTTGGTATCGAACCATAACGACACCGGGAACCCGAGCCTATTTGAATGGTTATCATGCTAAAGAGGCTAAGCAACAAAGTTTTCTTTCACTATTATTCGGAATAAACTTTATTTAAATAACAAGAACATAAATATGCGCTGACTTCACATTAAACACTTTCTTACTGGCTCTAGGAAAGTAAGTTATCACTTGGCACGATACAAAAACAACAGATATACACTGATTTTTCTACACAAATGTGCACCGAAATTCTGAATTGGCTGTGTCCACCAAACTGGTTTTGTAATATTTCTACCTCTGTTAATCATTTAACTGTTCAGTCACGGCACAATTCACTATAAAACTGTGCACCTCAGGCAGGTATACCTTCATACTTTTGAGGCCCTTTTCTTCTCTGAATACAATACTTTTGCGCCATTGACCCCACAGAAAGCGATAGTTTTGAAATCTTCAATTCTCCAACCTTCTTTCAACAGTCTTGTCACTTCCCATACCTCTGTTTCACAGAATTATTATTTTTTATCTGAATACCACAGGCGTGCTGGCTTTAACCAATGCGCAGAACTTATATTAGCCTTAGTTGTGTTAATGATAACATCAGCAGCTTGCTGAAAGTCCATAAAATAACTGCCTTTCATCTGAACGATGATAAATGGTTGTTTATTGCTGTCTGTTGCTATGGTGTTAATTATATCATCAGGAAGAAAATGCTTCCTCACCTTCGCTCACGATATATTTTAGAGTTATCAGGTTTTTTTTTGTCATCGTACTTCCCTTTGCTGAATTAGTCATATCGTATTCACTATCCGTTGTAGCTCAATGAAGACACGCAAAAGACAGGCTACGAAACGGCAAGAGCAAGTTGAAATGCCTCTTCTCTATGTCCAGTACAGGCAACTCGTGTAACACATTCGGTATTTACCCATCTGACATGAATAAGTCATAGGAGTTACCTCTCATGCCATATACTGGCCTTCGTAGCACCTGCATCAGCCGCCATTGGAGATAGCCTTTTAGCATGTAAACGCCCTGTTCACATACGACCTATCGAAGTACAAAACAATTTATGCAGAACTGGCCCTTAGCCCCTTTAGAATGATAACCCTCATTTTGCAAACACCGAACGGATGCGGGTCAGCTATTGCAAAATGTTACTTTACTGTTAAAGGCAATAGTTATTTTCATCCGACAGCTATACCCGGAAATTCACCCGTAAGATCGGAAAGAGCCAGCGGTTTAGTGGAAAGCAGAGTGACCAATGAGAGTACGTTTGTACGGATGTTTATGAGACAATCAATTAATAGAAGGAAGGAGCCAACGATAGGTACTGGGGTACTGGAGCTGGAAGAGAGCGGAGCCAGTCGTTGTGGCTGCATAAGAGTGGTTTGGCAAGGGAGGAGTGCGATGAGAGAGATTAAGGCAGCAATGCGTATGCTGCACGAAGGGAGAGGCAGCGAGTTGTTATTGGAGAGGTGGAAAGAAGACGACGCTGTCTGTGTAACGCAAGGTATGGTGCTGAATGGAACTCACGGTTCACAGGTGGGAGGAAGGAACTCTTCAGGGTAAAGGAATGGAGGACCTGTGGCATTCTATTTCTGTGCCTAGTTTCCAGAACCTATGTGTTATTAAGGGCGTTACTTAGAAAAGTTTTAGCAACTACTTGAATGCAGGGACTGCTGAGCATGACCCTAATGGTGTAACTTTGGATTTAAATTTAATAAAGGAACATTATTTTCAGTTTATATTTGTACGCTTACTAGTAGTTGTTATTTCCTATCTTTCAAGAGTTTTCATGTTTTTGTGTGCTGGCTGCATTGCAGTGCGATATGTTATATTTGTTGTGGCACATGTAATGGCACGGAAGAATTGTTCAGTTATTTTGATTTATTGTTGTGCTTCTTCCAGGCTTGATATCACTACAGTTTGCTGACGGCTGCTGAGTCTAGGGAAATGGAGAATCACGAGGGTCTGAATGTGTCACAGTAAATTACCTTTGTCTCACAGGGCAAACATATTATAGTGAGGTTGGTCACCTAATAATTTATTGTTAACTATGGTAGGAGGGTAGTGTTAAAGACAGCCGAAAGCTGTTAGCTTAATCAAGGAGTGGCACGGCACAACTGCTGTAACGCGAGTGTGTAACAGTTGCGTGTGATAGCTCTGGTGAGTGCGTGACTCCAACGACTGTATTTGAAAGAACTTCAGTATCACGAATGAGACTATGTTAGCATTCCATCTCAGGGAACTGAACTTTAGTGTAAAGTTTATGAAGGACTAAGGAGACTATTAGATGATATTGCTTCAGAACTTTTCGGTATTTTTAAGTTCTTGCGTGCCTTATACAGGGTGGTCCAATGATCGTGACCGGGCCAAATATCTCACGAAATAAGCGTCAAACAAAAACCTACAAAGAATGAAACTTGTCTAGCTTGAAGGGGGAAACCAGATGGCGCTATGGTTGTTCGTCTAAAATTGTGAGCCATATGTTTATAACTATTACAGCACCATCTATTACAAAGCGAAAAAAGTGGTCCAATTAAAACATACTTATTTCTTTACATCCTTCACGAATATGTAATAAAAAATGAGGGTTCCTATTAAAAAAACGTAATTGATATCCGTTTGACCTATGGAAGCGCCATCTAGCGGGCCAACCATAGCGCCATCTGGTTTCCCCCTTCAAGCTAGACGAGTTTCGTTCTTTGTAGTTTCTCCGTTTGATGCTTATTTCGTGAGATATTTGGCCTGGTCACTATCAATGGACCAACCTGTACAGTAAAATTACGAGTTGTCAATTGAGTATAAATATTTCTACTTTAAAGGTGATCTGATGTATCACTGGCTAAACCAATATATGTTTAATAACTACAGCATTTAAAATCTGATTAGTGGCAGGTGGTAAGAGTAAAGTAACCGCTGCGTAAGTGTTCTAATCGAAACAACTTTTAGTACATACATTTTTTAGCAGAACCTGCGTTTAAATAATTTCATTGAAGTATTGCCTTGTTGTTTCATACCGTTGTTAGGTGAGACATTTTCAGCGTGTAAATTCTGAGATGTCTACCAGTGAAGCACAGGCTGCAGGTAACGCAGACTATTTTTACGTTACCTAGATGAGATGTTTGTGAGCCCTTTTTGCTTCACTACATCAAAAACTGGTGTTCGTTTTCACGACGTATTTTCGTCCAGAAAACGAAACGTTAAGCCAGAACCATAGAGTGCATAGTGTGTACCCCGCTACCTAATAACTTCATCATAAAAATATCCTTAAAAAGATAAAAATGAGTTTTTCTATGCTTAGGCTAGTACAGTTTGCAGAAACAATTCATCTTACAAGAAATAGGGTCGAAAAATTCTGGAACAGACTCACGAGCGAAAGATGCAATATTTGTATATTATGTTGCTGGTTACATTTCATTCTGAACTTACGTGGTAAAGTCAGTTAGTATTCAAATGTCCTAAACTGCAGTAGTTCCATTTGTTAATATCCATACGAAAATTGTGTTTATCAAAGTACTTCTTTTAGTACAGAACTTTGGAAGTTCCTTGTTCAAATGCCTACGAACCCGTAACTACAATTTAGCGGAGCTCCAACCTGTAGAGAATACATAGTTAAACGACCTCCAGTGGTACATCCTTCAGCAGCAGTAAGAGTTTCTGGAACAGAAAGTGCAGGTAGCGTGCGTCCATCAAATGGCCGTCAAAGAAATACGTTTCAATTAGGTGATCACCCAAAATTCCACAGAAAACATTCTCTGCCCATCGTATTTGACGTGCTGCCAGTTGTACGTAAAGAGGGTGCTAGAATAGTCCATCTTGTCTCCATTGACATTCCCATTATTGAGCAACAGCGATTCATGCGAGAAAAGACGTGCGATAGGGAACATGCGTGGTTTCCCAGATATCCTAACAGACATCGACAGAAAGTCATCGGAGCATCGAAATTCCGCTCGCGGAGCGCCTTTAGTGTAGCTGTGGATGGTGCGGATGACATTTATGTGAATGCAGTATTCGCTATGCTGACGACCAGCTGGTAGCTGTTATGCAGTTGGTGGTGGTAAGTTCCAATGGGACCAAATTGCTGAGGTCACAAACTTAATCTAACTTAAACTAACTTATTCTAAGGACACCACACACACCCATAGCCGAGGGAGGACCCGAACTTCCGACGAGGGGTGAGCGACTCGAGGAGCCTGATACCGCACAGCTAACACACTCCGCTGTTATTCTGTTGCCCTTGTACTCATGTCTGTATTAGTACCATCTGTACCCATGGCGGACTCTTCCGTTTTCACCAGATGTTACGGTGGTACTTTTTAATCATGCCTGTTGCCTTTACATGTCTTATAACACTGCGGAACGTCTTTGCGGTCATTTGTCGCCTTTCTGGATACCGTTCCGGCTACAGACGTAGCGTCTCAAAAGCAGTTTTTCTTGCTTCCCCATAAATAAGGAGCGTGTCAACGCATTTCTCTTTGTAAAACATGACAACTAACAGCAGAGACTATATTCGGGTTATACACTGTGGGGGGGGGGGGGGGGGGAGTCGTCAGTCGCAACGGCTGACTGCAATGCAGAGGACCCGTGTTCGACTCCCGGGACTCCCGGTACTGCCAGGGATTTTTCCTTGGTGGTATGATCGGTATGGGTTGTACTAAGAAACCTCGGAGGAGTTAACCGACCAGTTAACAACGGTTCAGGGCCAAGAATTGCGGCCTGTTAACAAAGATGAGTATACAGAATACATCTCCGCATATGTGAGTGACTCTAAGACTTTTTAAGCAATACATTGTCGAGTTACATTAAGCTGGTCATCTGAAAAACTGCCAAAATAACAATTTTTTGCAGCGCGGACGTGCAGGAAGAGAGTTAATGAGGTTCTGGAAGGTACCCACAAGGATGTGGAGCCGGGCAGGTTCCAGTGCCGTCACCACCTGATCTAGTTTTCTCGTTTGCCACGGTGTCAGCAGCCCTCTCGACGTGACCCCACAGATTCTCCAATGGGTTTAAATGAGAGGCGGTTGGTGGCTATGAGAGTACGGTAAATTCATCTTAGTTCTCTTTGAACCACGCTTGTATATTAAGGGCTGTGTGAATTACAATGAGATTAATACCCCCGGCTGCAAAGAGGCGTTGGTATGTCAACGTGGATAGTTGAAAATGTGTGCCCCGACCGGGTCTCGAACCCGGGATCTCCTGCTTACATGGCAGACGCTCTATCCATCTGAGGCACCGAGGACACAGAGGATAGTTCGACTGCAGGGACTTATCTCTGGCACGTCTCACGTGAGACCCACATTCTCAGCTTATTGTCCCGCACAATATTCATAGTGCCCCTGCCCATTATACTCATTATTTGCGGCTCTACTGCCGATTCCCGTAAGAGTTCGGGCACTGTTTGTGCATCTGCACAGAAGAAGATGGTTAAATGGCCGGTGAGCCTTAACTACATATATAAGGGCTATGTGACACGTTGCATTGTTCTGCTGGTAGATGCCATAGTGCCGGAGACAGTACAAGCCGCATGTAAAGGCACACATGAGCCCCGAGGATAGCTACATACTTCTGGTGATCCACTGTGTCTTCCAGAGTGGCGAAATCAGTCAACCCACGGAATGCTAGGAAAAGACTGCTCAGCCCATAACTCTCCCTTCCGACGATTGTTGCAGTGCGTTGCTTTCAGGCGGCCGTTTTGCCGATGGAGCATAAAACTTGACCTGTCACCACTTAGTGGACGTCGCAGTACTGGCGTGCAAGTTCCAGTCCTTGTAGCTGACAAACAGCTGTCAACATGGGTGCGTGAACTAGAAGTCTGCTGCAGAGGCCCCTTTCGCAGCAACGTTCGATGAACGGACGTTGAGGAGGCACTTTTGGTAGCCCTTTGGTTCATCTCGGCGATCAGTTTCTCAACAACTGCTCGTGTATTCACCCAAAAACATCTCTGCAGCCTTAGTTCACGCCGTCATGAGGCACAGTTACTTCTGCATCTGTTCTGGATAGCGCCATTTTGCCATGCACGGTACAGATTAACCAAGGCAGCACGCGAACAGTTTACGAATTTAGCCGTTTCGGAAATGCTTCTACCCTTGGCCCGGAAGCTAATGTTCATGTCCTTGTGGGTGTTGAATAAATCGCTCCCTTTCCGCATTACGACAACGACTGCAGTGTTTTCCGCATGCCCCCGACACGCTTTATATACCCTACACTGTTAATCCTGCCACCTGGTGTCTGTGAGTAGTTACTGCACGTTGTCATCGAACATATGTGGTGGTCACATTAATGAGAGCGGATAGAGTAGCGACCAGTACGTTGTCCTCGACAACGAATGTTCATCAGAGACAAGGATATCGATATCGTTAGTAGTGCCCTAGGGAATTGTGAAGTGGCTGATGGTACTGTGGTGTATGAGAGGGTGTTCTCGAGTGACTGTAGGAGGACCTATGATCACTTTGACCAAATTTCTAGTTGGTGTGGTGAATGGCAGCTAGCTCTAAATGTAGTGAACTGTAAGTCAATGCAGATCGGGAGGAAACCTATCCCATAATGTTCGAAGACACCATCAGCATTACGTGAAGTGTGACAATACGGCCTCTTAGTTTGGCCATGAAAGAAATTGAGGAAGTGCTAGACCAGTGGGGATTTGGCACAGTTCACTCACTGGTACAACAAACAAATAGATTTGGCTCAGAATAAATTACTTTAAACCCTATTATGACTTTAATTAAACAAAAATAAGTTTAAATACTGAACAACAATCAGAGATGGCAGAAAAATTTGTGCTAAGATCTTACGGGACCAAACTGCTGAGGTCATCAGTGCCTAAGCCTACACACTACTTAATCCAACTTAAACGAATTTACGCTATGGACAACACACACACCCATGCCCGATGGAGGACTCGAACCTCCGACATTTGGAGCCTCACGGACCGTGACAAGACGATAGCAGAAAATGTCATTTGTAGCTCGCACCCAATCACTGTTTGCCAGACTATCAGATAAAAGACTAATGATACAAACTCCTAGCCAATTTTACACACCCATAAAAATTACCAAAACTTCAAGAGCATAAGACACCAATAAAAAGTTGAATAAAACTGAACAGACCACATAGTAGGTCGCTGCCAAAAATTCTTATACCAAAATACAAAATGACCAAGGAAGAAGAACGAAAGATCTAAATCTTATAAAACACCCTTGGTAGAAAGTCTTAAAGGGTTCCACAACAATGTCCAAATAACTAAAATTTACATTAAATAAGAATGACGTTGACCCCTCAACCACTAGTAAAATATTTAAATAACTTAAAGAAATAATAAGGTTATACACAGGGAGCCTCTTACAATTAATAAATAGAATGGCTGAAAAATGCTCTAAAATTTAAACAGCAGCATTAAAAGCCACGGCTGCGCTTGGAAGAAATAACGCTGCAGAAGGGGTGTGCACAGAATCCCATAAAAATGGTTCAAATGGCTCTAAACACTACGGGACAACATGTGAGGTCATCAGACCCCTAGACTTAGAACTACTTAAACCTAACTAACCTAAGGACATCACACATCCATGCTCAAGGTAGGATTCGAACCTGCGACCGTAGGGCAGCGCGGTTCCGGACTGAAGCGCCTAGAGCCGCTCGGCCACAGCGGACGGCGATCCCATAAGAAAGCAGCTGATTAAGCTGACTGGGTCCAGAATGAGTGGGGCTCACAAATCTCGGTAAACAGCACCGAATTCAGAGCACAAGTGCTCTTAACAAAATCCCCCCCCAGCACAAATAAATTCAAGTAAGTGCAAGCTCAAGTCAGAGCCAACTTATCCTAAAATAGATAGGCCAGCCGGTGTGGCCGTGCGGTCTAGGCGCTTCAGTCTGGAACCGCGTGACCGCTCCGGTCGCAGGTTCGAATCCAGCCTCGGGCATGGATGTGTGTGATGTCCTTAGGTTAGTTAGGTTTAAGTAGTTCTAAGTTCTAGGGGACTAATAACCACAGATATTAAGTCCCATAGTGCTCAGAGCCATTTGAACCATTTTTTTAAAATAGATAATGCAATTTCCTACGAAGCGATACTCGAGATTTAAAGTCTTCTAAGAAGTTAGCGGAAAATATAACATGCCATTTACAGTTGGCTGAAGGAAATTTCAGAGTTAAATAGTTATACCAAATCCTGCTGAAACAAATGATGAAGCCAACACCGAGGCCAATTATTTTAAATTCTACCGCTCGTGGGTGCAGACACAGTCTGGCAAAGCTCAGAATGGACAATGTGTCCTAAAACAAACTAACATTTCTATATAAACCACTAAACTAAAATGAACACACGATATGCATGACCTGAAACAGAAGAACTGGCACATTAGCCTCAATGAATAAGACGCATTGGAGCCAAGTCCAGAAAGACGGTTTATGTCCCGCCAAACAACAACTGGAAAATGAGCCCGATATATATCCAAATCGTTCAGATTAAACGAGGGCCACAAGGCTCTTAACACTGACCTCAATAACATTCGTGCATTCGGAGGTCCACTTTCACTCGAGAACTATGACACTGTGATAATATTAAACATCGACCAAAACCGTGCTCTAGAACTAATGTTGGCTGATAGTTATTCGCCGCAAGGAAGGCAAAAATTAATAACAGGAAGGTAGAAGCACTTAAGAACACGTAAATACTACTCTGCAAACGAACTTCAGAACAAGCTTCCTTGGGGGGCGGACGCTAACTATAACCCTTTCTACCTCTGCGATTCCAAATGGCATCATTAAGTATTCCTGGCTTTTTTTAGCTTCGTAATGCTACAGTGATACCGTTTGGCATCGCTTCACGTAGTTCCAAGATTGGTCAACAGATCACAGTGGCATTTGCTTTCATGAATCGCCGTTTGTTTGAAGTGCAGAACAGAGAAGTGTCGCGAGTTGTGCTACTGCATTTGTGAGTGAACAATAACTGTTGTGTTTAGTCTTATTCTGTGTATACTGAAAATCTTGGTTACGAAACCAACTTTACGTAGTTCCTCAAGGGCAACGGAAAGAAATACGATAAGTTTACAATACAGTTATGTATGCATTTTTTGAGTAATTATTATGTAATTTCTAATGATGCCATTTGGAATCATTATTTTATTTATTAACCAACAGCTTCAAATGGATATGGCATATGTGCAACATATACAGTAAGTATTCATCACTAAAATTTTCCCCAATTTTTTTATGAATGTGACGCACAAAGTGTTAACCCAAGTTAAATTCGCCACGGAATCTTAAAATTCACAGATCAAACTTACAATAAGATGCAACACACAAAGATATAACTAAAATATTTAAAAGACCTTTTTAACACATAAATCCTTGCTCGTAGAATTCCGTCAGCAAATTCCATGCAGGCGGAGACTTCAGTCCCAATAAACAGAACTGGAGCATTCAGAAATTCCTGTAAACACAACTCTGACAGCTCGGCGGGTTTTTCGGCTCTGCAACACAGGCCGACATGACCCCCGCATATCCTTCACAGTTAACGCCAACACAAAGGCATGTGGATGGCGACAATAGGCACAAACACGTCCCACAAAAAAGCAGAGAAGTACACTATTGGCCATTAAAATTGCTACACCAAGAAGAAATGCCGATGATAAACGTATTCATTGGACAAATATATTACACTAAAACTGACATGTGATTACATTTTCACGCAATTTGGGTGCATAGATCCTGAGAAATCAGTACCCAGAACAACCACCTCTGGCCGTAGTAACGGCCTTGCTACGCCTGGGCATTGAGTCAAAAAGACTTTGGATGGCGCGTACAGGTACAGATGCTCATGCAGCTTCAACGCGATACCACAGTTCATCAAGAGTAGTGACTGGTGTATTGTGACGAGCCGGTTGCTCGGCCACCATTGACCAGACGTTTTCAGTTGGTGGGAGATCTGGACAATGTATTGGCCAGGGCAGCATTCAAACATGTTCTGTATCCAGAAAGGCCCGTACTGGACCTGCAACATGCGGTCGTTCATTTCCCTGCTGAAATGTAGAGTTTCGCAGGGATCGAATGAAGGGTAGAGCCACGGGTCGTAACACATCAGAAATGTCACGTCCACTGTTCAAAGTGCCGTCAATGCGAACAAGAGGTGACCGACACGTGTAACCAATGGCACCCCATACCATCACGCCGGGTGATACGCCAGTATGGCGATGACGAATACACGCTTCCAATGTGCGTTCATCGCGATGTCGCCAAACACGGATGCGACCATCATGATGCTGTAAACAGAACCTGGATTGATCCGAAAAAATGACGTTTTGCCATTCGTGCACCCAGGTTCTTGATTGAGTACACCATCGCAGGCGCTCCTGTCTGTGATGCAGCGTCAAGGGTAACCGCAGCCATGGTCTCCGAGCTGATGGCCCATGCTGCTGCAAACGTCGTCGAACTGTTCGTGCGGATGGTTGTTGTCTTGCAAACGTCCCCATCTGTTGACTCAGGGATCGAGACGTGGCTGCACCATCCGTTACAGCCATGCAGATAAGACGCCTGTCATCTCGACTGCTAGTGATACGAGGCCGTTGGGATCCAGCACGGCGTTCCGTATTACCCTCCTGAACCCACCGATTCCATATTCTGCTAACAGTCATTGGATGTCGACCAACGCGAGCAGCAATGTCGCGATACGATAAACCGCAATCGCAATAGGTTACAATCCGACCTTTGTCAAAGTCGGAAACGTGATGATACGCATTTCTCCTCCTTACACGAGGCATCACAACAACGTTTCACCAGGCAACGCCGGTCAAGTGCTGTTTGTGTTTGAGAAATCGGTTGGAAACGTTCCTCATGTCAGCACACTGTAGGTGTCGCCACCGGCGCCAGCCTTGTGTGAATGCTCTGAAAAGCTAATCATTTGCATATCACCGCAGCTTCTTCCTGTCGGTTAAATTTCGCGTCTGTAGCACGTTATCTTCGTATTGTAGCAATATCAATGGCCAGTAGTGTAATAGACTATATAAAAATTGCATTCCAATACTGACCTGTGGATCTGAAATATGGGTAATGAAGGAAAGACGTGTAAATAGATTACGTATGCGAAATGAAGTACCTTAGAAGTACGATAGGAGTAATAAGGATGACGGATGAAATGGCAAGCGAAATAGTAAATAGGGAACTCTTGTACAGCAGAATAGAAACATCAAGGCAGAAATGGTATGGGCTCTTAAAAAGAAGGAAAAGAAGAGGATTGCCAAGAAGAAACATAACATGGAGATGCGAAGGAAACGATTTCTGGATAGAGCCTCGATAAAACTTGGGTGGTATAATTTTACCGTTGGGCATCAAAGAGGCTTACAACGCTTCTGCTCTGAAATCTGTGCCTCGGTGTCTGAGGATAAGGGTTTGGCCACACATGTGATAGCCGCAGTTGATTGTGTACAGCTTCTGTTACACATAGCGGGGCTCAATACCTCACCCGACGTCATCTGGAGTTGAATGTCTCTCTCGCTGCAGTATATCACGCCCTACTGCGATTTTGTTTGTAAGGAGGTGCTGCAGCTGTTCTGACTGCAGGAAAATACGGGTCTACCTTTCAGTAAGGAGCATGTAAATATCTTTAATGGAGTGCCTATCACTTATGTAATTCTGCACTTCCTGCCACAACACTGTTAACATTATACACAAAATATTACACAACACTCCACCTGTTTGATCAGTATGTGATATTTATCACATGTGACCGCATTTGCTAAGACCGCCACCCAACTCTTAACACAACATCGAATGTAGTTAACATTTCTATGATTAAATCTGATGATAACACACTACAGAAATCTGTTTCTCTGACCTCACACGCGACTGCTCGCTTCGGCTGCGTCAGCGATAGTTAGGAGCTTCTATCTTGAACGTTTCGGCCAATCACAGCCCAGGAAAATCAACGCTACTTTCCGCTTATCCTCGGCTCAGCCTATGAAAAGTTAAGACGCTGTCTCCAAGTGGGTCGTGACTCCTTAGCTCACCACAAAGACGCCACAGCATCGCAATATTCCACTCACACAATAGCGCTACGGACATAATGCACAGCATTGCGACTTTCTCGGTACCAGTTTGCTGTAAATGTCACACGGTGGTGTTTGTTGATTTACGTGTCGCGTCAGTGTTGGATCAGAGGGGACTGCAGGGATACTGCATTTCAGGACACTATCGAGACAGGAGAAACACAGTTGTAGAGAATTATTACGGTTCGTAACGCATCCTATCGAATATCATGCACACACTAAAATTTTGTAGTAGATATTTTGAATCTTCGAATTCTGATTTCGTTACTTATATCAACTCACTCTGTTGCTGTATTGAAAGAACTTCTGTCTGATTAGATAGATAAGACGGTTTCACCTCCTGGTCACTCTGTCTGGAACTACATATATAACCAATGTAGCAGCTTTCCTAAGCTCTTACTCTATTAAAGCATCACCATACCGACGTTACTTTCAAAATTTTGCGGCATGTGCACACGCTCTTGCCCTGTCTTCTACAGTCGTGTCCTTTACGAATAACCAAAACAGTATTCTTATGACGTGCAGATGATGTTCTTCAGACTTAATCAATGCAGCTGTAGTCGCTGCAGTGCCAGTGTGGCGTAAGGACTAGCGCATCTGCATAGTAAGCAGCAAATCTGGGAAAAAAGTCCCGGCACTGGTACAATCCAATTCATTGCTTCGGCCTACGTATTTATCATATAAAAAATATTTGTTTGGATACATTTTTCTGCATAATAGGTTCGCGCATTTGGATGCCACAGCGTGATCCCCTGAATATTAACAGTAGTAAAAAGTCTGTTACGAAATTTCGTCCCTTACATGTTTTCAGCAGGAAATGGACGTCAAAGTTAGGCAACTTGGCAGCTCTTATCACCTGCATGAAAAAATAGTTTCATTCAGTAAAGTGTAGCTGTGCCGTTCAGATAGTGAGAATCCACTTCGTATTTCTTGTAACAAGGAACGATAGTCAAAGTAGTCCATTACTTTGTGAGTGACGAACATACATGCATTTGGAATTGGACGAGGAAGAATTTAGCAATGATAGAAAGGACGACATCTCAACAGATTGATATCATGATCCTGTACAATGGAAGCTATTACGTAGTGTACGGTGGCTTAGTCTAAGGCGTTGCAGTCATGGACTGTGCAGCTGGTTCCGGCGGAAGTTCGAGTAGGTGTATTTGTCCTTAGGATAATTTGGGTTAAGTAGTGTGTAAGCTTAGGGACTGATGACCTTAGCAGTTCAGTCCCATAAGATTTCACACACATTAAATCTTTGAACATTTTTGTAAGGTGGCTCAACTTGCGCCAACCTACGTATTTTATTCATACTTTTGTACTCTCATAATACTCCCAAGGTCTGTTAACATAATGATGGATAACTGAGATATTCTTTTCACAATTACTATTTGTAAAATGCATGAAAAACTCCACATGGTCAAGGTAGTAGTTGGATTAGCTGTTCAGCTATGAGCACTGGAAGTTATTTGGTGAGATTCGAGAAGCAATGGTTTTACGTGGTATAATCCAGAGGTCACGGTATTTGTTAACTTTACGTAGTTAGTCGTTTCGGTAACTGGTAGCCACAACTAGTTGTTTGATTTGTACAATGCTCTTTCCGTCTTTGAACGATTTTCGCACTTCCGAGTTCATCTTTCATTAGCACTTTATGTTACTGTTTTCGCTTGACCATTGGCAATATTCATTACATGATCTCAAAATCGGTACTAAGATCTTCGTTAAACATAACTGTTTCCTTAACTATGTATTCATTGTCATCCTGGTAAAGATTTTTTCCCACTTGAATGCACATAATGGAAATAAATACCATCTTTTATAAGCGTGCATTTTCATTTAAAAGTTAGGTGGCTCCCTTAAAAAAATGTCGCGTCGAGTGGTGGCTGACCGCTTATTCCATGCGAGACTATTAACTTCTAAAGGTGGGGTTATCCCTGTCAAATTCAGTTTTAATAAGACGTTATCCGCTCACGAGTTACTTCATTATCCTTTAAAAGCAAATTCATTTGCTTTCATAAGAAGCGTTAATCCGTTTTTCGGTCAGGGTGATTTCGATTTTGTATCTCAGCGGTAGGCACTACTACAACCACAACCACTCCAATTCGTGCTAGCGCAAAAGAGATACTACCTCCTTTAGTAATACTGGACACAGAAACGTCAGTTTAAAAATCTAGCTGGGAACAGTAGTGGTAGATAAATGATAACGTCCTGCAACGGGCGATGACGCGTGAGTAAGAATTCTGTTTATGTTACGCATCCTTTGCATAAATATTGTGTGCCAGCCGGCGTGGCCGAGCGGTTATAGGCGCTACAGTCTGGAGCCGCGTGACCGCTACGGTCGCAGGTTCGAATCCTGCCTCGGGCATGAATGTGTGTGATGTCGTTAGGTTTATGTAGTTCTAAGTTCTAGGGGACTGATGACCTCATAAGTTAAGTCCCATAGTGCTCAGATCCCATAAATATTGTGTACACGCCTTAATTTTCTTTACTTTGGGATTCAGATAGGTTATTTATCCATCGGGAATAGAAAAGAGTACATACAGAAATATGCCACAGCGCTTATTTCCCAGGTTTTGCTTTGGAAGAAGAGAAACACAATTGTTACAACAAAAATTCTAGAGCAGACAATTTTTTTCTGAGTTAATTAGAACCCAAGAAGGTGGTAAAAGAGAGAAAAAGATAACAAGAGAGAAAGAAAAAGTTTGAGTTTTGGTTTAGAATACTCGACCTTGCGAATTCGATTCCGGATGTAAAGTTTTCATTTATTTTCTAATTTTGTTCCTTAAGCTATAAGTATCCTGCAAACACAATTCTTTAACAATGAAGGTAACAGTTATTATGACAAAAATATTCACTAAAAGTAATAGTAAGTTCACTTAACAATTATCTACTTCTTTTATGCAGAGATATTATGAGTGATTTCGTCTTAAAGACGGGATGTAACATTTGGTGACAGACTGATGTGTAACATAGTCCGTTGTGTCTATATTTCGTTGTAAACTTACAGAATGATTGTGAGTTGAGGAAGCCGGAACTAATGTGATAAACGTAAATGTCGTGTGACTAGAGCCTCCCATCGGATAGACCGTTCGCCGGGTGCAAGACTTTCTATATGCCGCCACTTCGGCGACTTGCGGAGAAAATCTCCGACCCAGCTGGGAAACGAACCCGGCCCCTTGGGACTAACATTCTGTCGCGTTGACCACTCAGCTACCGGGGGCTGACACTAATGTGATTATTCATTCTAGGTTGTAGCGTAGTCTATGTTATCTTGAAAGGTGATAGTTTCATTTTCCATTTTTTTTTCTATTTACCAGCGTCCAGAATTCTGCAGTATGAAGAGTGTCGCTGGTTAGTATTCAGGGATAGGACAGGCTCGATCATTCGAAGTAAAAAATTTTAGTGAACATGGGCTCTAAAAGAGATACCTCAGATGTTGCTGTGAGCACTTTTTCATTGTAGGTACCGTGAAGCAAATCGCTTCCACTGCAAGCTTTTTGCTTTCCACGTATTGGGAGGAGGTACTATGGACCACAACAAAAAAAAATAGTTGTCTAATTAACTTGCACTCAATGGGAACTTGTTCATAGAACAGATGTGATTGACAGTAGTGCAGAAGAACAAGTACTCATAGATTTTAAGGTATGAACTTTAGAGCCTATGTTTACTACAATTTTTTTCTTATTTTGCTCTAAACTACTACTTCTCAAAATACTAAAACCACACTGCCGGAGATGAAGAAGTGCTCGTAGCTCTCAAGGTATGCATATCAGGGCACATCTTTACAAGACTTTTTTGCTTCGGAAATGATTCGCCTCATATTGATCACTCCTCCTAGGACAACTTATAAAATGTAGATGTTTCAGGACCAACAGCAAATATTTACACTGCATGTAACGTATGTCCAAATTTTGTAGGTTACAGGGAGAATTATTCGTTTCGCTTGTTGGTACTGAATGTGCTATGAGTTCATTTACGGACTGACTTCCTTTTTTTTAAGTTTATGAAGCGAAGTAGTACTTGAGTTTACATAACATAATTTTTTAACTGTCATTGCTGTTTGTTGACCAATTCTATTTTTTAAATATGCCTCACTTATTTGCAAACCCTAAATATGTTAATATGGTATTTTTCCATGGCTTCTGTAATGAAAGCCCTACTGCTGCTTGTAGGAAGTATTGTAGACGATATCCTAAGCACTGAGAGTTTAATTATGCTTACAGTAACAATTTTATCATGCAGCTCTCGACACGTGAAGTTCAGAATTCGTATATCAGTATCCTCCAAAAATGGCCGATGTAACTCCTAAAAAGTCTCGACAATATTGACTCTGAAGTTTTCCAAACAACATTAATATCATTAATTAAGGTCTCTTTTTGGATAGGTATGGTAGAACCCCATCTCCCTGTGGGGGGGCCTGCATTCGATTCGCGACCAATGAAAATTCTTAAACAAAGGTTCATCTTCTATGAGCATTTCCGTGAAGCGTAAAATAAATAAATTGGGAGAAAGAAAAGAGAAGCACTCAAGACTGCTAATCGCTGGAACTCTCGTTCGAGTGTTGTCTCGGTCATCATTTTTTCTGTTCTTTCCGTTCAGTTCACAAACCTACGTCATCTAAATATAAAACCCGTCAAATATATGCTAATTATCACAGAGATAATCTTAATTTTTATGAAAAAAAGGCATCTCTTTATATCTATATTGTACGCGCAAAGTCGACACCCGGGGCGGTGCCTGATGGGAGCGACTGCAAAGGTACTTCCCATTTACAGCCGCTCCCACCAGCCAGCGGGCCGAGTGTCAACTTTGTTTGCCCGTTTAATACATATCACTTACAAAAATCCAGTTTTCATTGGAATTATAATGTCTTAATAAGAGATCTTTAATAAGAGACAAGCCTAACGACCGCTGCTTTGCTCACGTAGGCTGTATTGTCTGCACAGATTTTGTTTGTTTGTTTTCCTTTAATCGAATTTTTATATTGCTCACACACTGCAACACCGTCTAAACTTATCACGGTAATTAAGGCCAGGAATGTATGGTCTTTTCCGGACGTACTTCCAACGACAACAAGTGATACTGGTAGTTCGAGTCCAAGGTTTTTGTTAATCACGCCTTTTGCGTTCTTGTGGAGACACTTGCATAGAAACTTCCATCCCCTAACACATATTTCTTTCCATCGAACCGAGAAATGAAATACCAGTTTTCATACATTTGGCTTTAAAAGCCTTTTTAATACAACGATATTTTTCTCAAGATATGTCGCTGTCCTTCAATAGGTGAGATCAGTCCGGTCTTGATTTAGTTGTGGTTGTTCCTTCAACGTTTGCACTAAACAGTCACATCAACAATCGACAAGGGTAGCTACAAAAGCTGTCCTTTCTCCTTGGCAATGTTTTCCACATATTTCTTCCCTCTCCGATGCTGCACAAAACCACCTCATTTCTTACCTTATAACTCCATCTAATTTTCAACATTCGTCTGTAGCAACACATCTCAAATGCTTCGATTCTCTTTTTGTTTCGGTTTTCGCCCAGTCCATGTTTCACTACCGTACAAACGTAACATTCTTCGAAATTTCTTTCTCAAATTAAGACCTATGTATGATACCAGTAGACTTCTTTTGGCCAGGAATGCCCTTTTTTGCCAGTGCTAGTATGCCCGTCATTGGTTATTTTGCTGCCCATGTAGCAGAATTCTTTAAGTTCATCTGCTTCGTGACCAGCAAAAAATGGTTAATGTGGCTCTGAGCACCTTGGGACTTAACATCTGAGGTCATCAGTCCCCTAGAACTTAGAAATTCTTAAACCTAAATAACCTAAGGACATCACACACATCCATGCCCGAGGCAGGATTCGAAGCTGAGACCGTAGCGGTCGCGCGGTTCAGACTAAAGCGCCTAGAACCGCTCGGCCAAAGAGGCCGGTTCGTGACCAGCAATCTTGATGTTAAGTTTCTCGGTTTTCTCATTTCTGCTACTTCACACTACTTTCGTCTTTCTTCAATTTATTCTCAGTTCATATCCTGTACTCATTAGACTGTTCATTCCATTCAGCAGATCATGTAATTCTCATTCACTTTCACTCAGGAAAGCAAATTTCACCTTGTATTTTATTCCCAGTCCTGAACCTTTTTTTTGTTTCCATCATTGCTTTTTCGATGCGCAGACTAAACGGTAAGAGCGAAAGACTACATCCCTGTCTGACACCCTTTTTAATCCGAGCACTCCGTTCTTGGTGGTCCACGCTTACTATTCCCTGTTGGCTTTTGTTCATATTGCATATTACCCGTCTCTCCCTACAGCTTATCCCTATTTTTCTCAGAGTTTCGAACATCTTGCACGATTTTACATTGTTGAACACTTATTCCAAGTCAACAAACCCTGTGAACGTTTCGTAATTTTTCTGTAGTCTTACATTACCAACGGTAATGGCAGAATTGCCTCTCTGGTTCCTTTATCTTTCATGAAGCCAAACTGATTACCACCAAACACATCCAAAATTATCTTTCCCATTCTTCTGTATACTATTCTTGTCAGCAACTAGGATGCATGAGGTGTTAACTCATTGTGCGATAATTCTCGCACCCATAAATCCTTGCAGTCTTCGGAATTGTGTGGATGATATTTTCTACAAGCCAGACGATATGTAGCCAGACTCATACATTTTACTCACCAACTTGGTTGTTTTGTTGCCACTACCCCGGATGGTTTTAGAAATTCTGATGGAATGTTATCTATCCCTTCTGCCTTATTTGTCCGTAAGTCCTCCAAAGCTCTTTTAAATTCCGATTCTAATACTGTATCCCCTATCTCTTCTAAATCGACTCCTGTTTCTTCTTCTATCACATCAGACAAATCTTCACCCTCATAAAGGCTTTCAATGTATTCTTTCCACCTATGTGCTCTCTCCTCTGCATTTAACAGTGGAATTCCCGTTGCACTCTTAATGTTACCACCGTTGCTTTTAATGTCACCAAAGGTTGTTTTGACTGTCCTGTATGCTGAGTCTGTCCTTCCGACAATCATATCTTTTTCGATGTCTTCACATTTTTCCTGCAGCCATTTCGTCTTAGCTTCCCTGCACTTCCTATTTATTTCATTCCTCAGCGACTTGTATTTCTGTATCCCTGATTTTCCCGGAACATGTTTGTACTTCCTCCTTTCATCAATCAACTGAGGTATTTCTTCTGTTACCCAAGGTTTCTCCGCAGCTACCTTCTTTGTACCTATGTTTTCCTTCCTAACTTCTGTGATGGCCCTTTTTAGAGATGTCCATTCCTCTTCAACGGTACTGCCTACTGCGCTATTCCTTATTGCTGTATCTAGAGCATTAGAGAGCTTCAAACGTATCTCGTCATTTCTTAGTACTTCCGTATCCCACTTCTTCGCGTACTGATTCTTCCTAACTAACCTCTTCAACATCAGCTTACTCTTCATCACTACAACCTTGTGATCTGAGTATATATTTGCTCCTGGGTACGCCTTACAATTCAGTATCAGATTTCGAAATCTCAGTCTAACCATGACGAAATCTGATTGAAATCTTCCCGTATCACCCGGACTTTTCCAAGTATAGCTCCTCCTGTTGCGATTCTCGACAGAGTACTCGCTATTGATAGATGAAATTTATTACAGAACTCAGTTAGTCTTTCTCCTCTCTCATTCCATGTCCAAAGCGCAAATTCTTCTGTAACCTTTTCTTCTACTTCAAGTCCGTACACCCACATTCTAGTCCCTCGTGACTATTGGATTTTCATTTCCCGTTATGTACTGTACGACCTTTTCAGTATCCTCATATACTTTATCTCATCATCTACAGCTTGCGACGTCGGCAGGTGTACCTAAACTATCGTTGTCCATGTTGGTTTGCTATAGTTTCTGATAAGAACAACCATGTCACTGAACTTTTTGCAATAACACATAGTCTGCCCTACCTACCTATTCATAACGAATCCTATTCCAGTTATACCATTTTTTTTTGCTGCTGTTGATATTACCCTACACTCATCGGAAAAGAAATTCTAGTCTCTGTTGATATTACCCTACACTCATCGGAAAAGAAATTCTAGTCTTGTTTCTACTATGTATGGAGTGGGCCTTTGCACTTCCCTTTCCAGATTTTCTATGTTCTTGCCACGTTCAAGCTTCTGACACTCCACTAGTAGAACATTATTCTTTCGTAGGCTAGTCAATCTTTTGGCTCACGGTAACCTCCCCCTTGGCAGTCCCGTCACAGAGATACGAATGGGGGACTATTCCGGAATCTTCTGCAAATGGAGAGATCATTATGATACTTTTTCAATTACAGGCCACATATCCTGTGGATACAATTTATGTGTCTGTAATGCAGTGGTTTCCATTGCCTTCTGCGTCCTCATGCCGTTGATCATCTCTGATTCTATCTCCTTTAGGGACAGTTTCCCACCCCAAGCACAAGAGAGAACCTCTGTCCGCTCCCAGCCCTCTTTGACAAGACCGTTGGCAGAGTGAGGGTAAGTTCTTAAGTCTTCTCAGAGTTCAGATCAGAACCCAATGGAACACCTCTGGGGCGAGCTAGAAGATCGACTTCGCTTCATACCTCAGCGTTCAAGAACACTGCCCCCTCTGGTGTCCGTCATGAGAAGTAAAATGCGCTGACATTCCTCCACAGACAGCCATACAGTTCACTTAATGTGTCCGTCAAAGTGTTCAAGCCGTTATAAAGGCTAAGGGTGAAAACAACTCACGTTTACATGTAATTTATTGCTGGCCTTTAAAATTGCTACACCAAGAGGAAATGCAGATGATAAACGGGTATTCATTGGACAAATGTATTATACTAGAACTGACATGTGATTACATTTTCACCCAATTTGGATGAATAGATCCTGAGAAATCAGTACCCAGAACAACCACCTCTGGCCGTAATTAACAGCCTTGATACGCCTGGGCATTGAGCCAAACTGAGCTTGGATGGCGTGTGCAGGCACAGCTGCCAATGCAGCCTCAACACGATACCACAGTTCATCAAGAGTAGTGACTAGCGTATTGTGACGAGTTAGTTGCTCGGCCACCATTGACCAGACGTTTTCAATCGGTGAGAGATCTGGAGAATGTGCTGGCCGGGGCAGCAGTCGAACATTTTCTGTATCCAGAAAGGCCCATATAGGACCTGCAACATGCGGTCGTGCATTATGCTGCTGAAATGTAGGGTTTCGCAGGGATCGAAAGGAGGGTAGAGCCATGGGTCGTAACACATCTGAAATGTAACGTCCACTGTTGTAAGTACCGTCAATAAGAGCAAGAGGTGACCGAGACGTGTAACCAATGGCATCACATACCATCACGCCGGGTGATACGCCAGTATGGCGATGACGAATACACGCTTCCAATGTGCGTTCACAGCGATGTCGTCAAACACGGATGCGACCATCATGATGCTGTAAACAGAACCTGGATTCATCCGAAAAAATGATGTTTTGCCATTCGTCCACCCAGGTTCTTGATTGAGTACACCATCGCAGGCGCTTCAGTCTGTGATGCAGCGTCAAGGGTAACCGCAGCCATGGTCTCCGAGCTGATAGTCTACGTTGCTGCAAATGTCGTCGAACTGTTCGTGCAGATGGTTGTTGTCCTGAAAACGTCCCTATCTGTTGTCTCAGCGATGGAGACGTGGCTGCTCGATCCGTTACAGCCATGCGGATAAGATGCCTGTCATCTTGACTGCGGGTGATACGAGGCCGTTGGGATCTAGCACGGCGTTCCGTATTACCCTCCTGAACGCACCGATTCCATATTCTGCTAACATTTATTGGATCTCGTCCAACGCGAGCAGCACTGTCGCTATACGATAAACCGCAATCGCGATAGGCTACAATCCGACCTTTATCAAAGTCGGAAACGTAATGGTACGCATTTCTCCTCCTTACACGAGGTATCACAACAACGTTTCACCAGACAAGGACGGTCAACTGCTGTTTGTGTATGAGAAATCGGTTGGAAACATTCCTCATGTCAGGACGTTGTAGGCGTCGTCACCGGCGCCATCCTTGTGTGAATGCTCTGAAAAGATAATCATTAGCATATCACAGCATCTTTTTCCTGTTGGTTAAATTTCGAGTATGTAGCACATCATCTTCGTGGTGTAGCATATTTAATAGCCAGTAGTGTAATTGGTTTTGTGGATACTTTTGGTCAGAGTACTTCGTAAGTTTTGTTGCTCTGGTTCATCATCAGGCCGGTGATCGTGCAGTCCTCCAAGGCAAGCAGCGACCTCGTCGGGCTAATGAGCTGCTCAAACGAGTAGAGCAAATACGCAGGCTGGATAACCGCTGCTCCGTCCCGTGCCTCTCCCCTGGAGTTTGCGGCCTCAGACTCGCCGCCAAGTTCCCGGGAAGACGTCAGAGGCGCAGCCGGCGCGCCGCGGCGTGGAGCGAGCGGTCTCAGACACAGTTGCCGTTTACCAAGTAAACACGGGGCCAGCGCCAACTCCACGGGGTGATCTCGAACGGCAGGTACCGAGTAGGAGCCGCGGTTTCAAGAAAGCCATGTATTAACGAGCTGCCATTTGCTGTTAGATGAAGCATAATTCTGAATCGTATGAGTCAAAGTGTCAGACTTTAAATGACGTCATTTTCCACTTCTGGATGTACTGGAAAGCCTCCGCAAGACATAACACAATGCAATAACAAAAACAGAAAATAAGAACAGCAGTACAAGCAACAAATTGGTAGCCTGTTGACATATGCTACGAAATTTGATGACGACCGAAATACTGAATGGAATATAAAGAAGAACAATCTAACTTGTGTGTTGAGATCTTGGCATACAAGAGGTGGAACAACTGTCGCATTATAGAGTCCTACAAACTTTGTCAGTGAGACTATACCGTAACACATTACCCCTGACTAATGCGGACAATATCGATTGGGAATGTGGGCCCTTGATACATAACACACATGCCAGCTATGTCTGTGTATGGTGACAGCGTAAACCCTATTGCGCCGTTGTTGAAAATACATTACCACCAACAAGACTGGCCATACGCCGACAGTTCGGAGCAAAGGGATGATTTCGCAGCTTCTTCTCAGTGGCGGTCTCTGCACGTGAATAAAGACCCGATAGAAGCAGAGCAAGCGTAGAACGACAAGCAATACCAACTGTTATCACCAAGTAGTAACAGACACTTCCTCATACAGAAATGACATTTTAATGTTGATTGTTGTTTCAGAATCTCATGCTACGCTTCGTGTCTAAGAGCATGTGTTATAATACCACAGTGGTGAGGCGGTGTCCTAAGGTGACTCCGTTTTATCGCTACAAGATGTAGATTCTCTCGCTCTTCGGGTTACCACTACTGTCATGCTTGTATGGAATTGATGGATTTAGATGCCCCGTATTCAACGCCATACGGAATATCAGAGGCCCCACAAGACTAACTCCCTAGAGGGCAGCCATATTGTTCACTCGACCTTGCAGGTTTGTACAGCTACGTCATGTTCCTTGAATAATAAAATCGGCTTGTAAGGAAATTGTTCCCCTGTATGTATTAGCCGCATATCCCTACTACGAAGTTTATTCATATTTTTCCTGCACTGTTACATTCCCTCCCGTAGAGTAATTAATGTTAGAAGCAAGCTTTCTTACCCAGAAGTACTCCTGTCCGTCCGAACAGGCCACGCAAGGCCTGACGATACCGACCGACTGCCGTGTCATCCTCAGCCTATAGGCGTCACTGGATTGGGATAGTGAGGGATATGTGATCAGCATGCCGTTCTCCTGTTGCTCCTTCTGGATCAAGTAGCTCCCCAATCGGCCTCATACGGTCTGAATGCATTCCTCTCGCGAACAGCGCTCGGCAGCCAAGGACGGTCACCCATCCAAGTTATGACAAAGCCGGCATCGCATAACTTCGGTGACCCGATAGGAACAGATGTTAGCTCTGTGGAAAAGCCTTTGGCTACCCAACCGGAAAGTCCGGCAATCTAAGGAGAAGACGAATTCTCAAAAGTGCAACTATTGTTAAGGCTTCCTTTGACGCAATAGCATAGATGTGTGCCGACAGTGATCCGCCCAACGACAACACAGGAAATATAAGTGGCACCATGTTGGCTTCCTAGACGAGTCCCAGTTCTGCGAACAGCATCATAGTGGACGTACCCTTATGAGGAGCTTCAGAGGAGAACTACTTTTGCCAGATTGCATTCATCATCCTCATTGGGCCCATCACATAGGCCAAATGTACGCAGTGCCTTAAGATACACAACAGGGTCATCTCTGGTTCGCACAGCCCGTAATTTAGATGACAGCTGTTATAGTTCTGACATGTTATGCGCTGTGGCTCTGCCCTGTTTTCGGGTCTCCGTCATATTATCTTCCAACAAGATAACGCAAGACCTCATTTTGCCAGCACTGTGTTGACTGCTGCTCTGGCTATCACATTTGCCCGATCTCTCTAACGCGTTGAAAACATCTTGCCGTGGGCTCCTGCACATCCCCACTCACCATTAAATATGTTTTATTAACTGTGGAAAAGAGTTGAAGCAACATTGGATGACATACCCGCATGTATCACCCAGGCTATTCGCCTCGATAAACAGCCTGATCAGAGATCTGTGTACTGAATTTAATATTCGGTAAATC
This sequence comes from Schistocerca cancellata, assembly GCF_023864275.1. Classification (NCBI taxonomy): domain Eukaryota; kingdom Metazoa; phylum Arthropoda; class Insecta; order Orthoptera; family Acrididae; genus Schistocerca; species Schistocerca cancellata. The sequence goes on along the minus strand of NC_064627.1, from coordinate 159,812,628 downwards.
CACAAATCAGGTACACTTTTAATCATGCAGAGTACCTACTACATCATACGAGCACAATAAGCATAATTTCGTTATTTTCTATCATTCTCGTCGTAGAATTAATAGTTAATGAAGTTATTGGCTTGATTTTTTACTACTGATCTACAGCACAGATTCACCATCGTCTAACTTCCTTTTGGAACTTCCCTAGCCGGTACGTGTTTGTTTGTTGTGCTTAAAGATGATTAGTAATACTGAATCTTCGAGAAAAATTAAAAAAATTTGCCAGGTCTTGACCCGAGCCTCAATTCTTAACTTTATAGCATATGGTATTAACGGAGGAAATACCCAGGAATGATTCCCCGAGAGAGAGAGCTCCAGAGACCTACTGGTAGAATAATAGTTGTAAAAGTATCTCTTGAGCTAAGTCAGTAAGGTCGCTAGGTGAGTGCCCTGTTGGTGAAACACAAGTGTTCTTCAATGGTTCCAGATCGAGCATACAGCTGTAGTTCGCCAGCAATCTTCGGAACAGTCCACATCTCGGTGCAGATTCAAACACTCATTCATCATTTTCAAGTTACACTAACATTGATTAAACAAGACAATTTCGCACTTTTCGGACGGTGTCTCTTACGATGGAAATGATTCTGGTGGGTTTTGTTGTATGCTACTGACGGCAACTATACGAGAAAAAGAAGAAATTTTGTAGAGCTGATGAACATTGCCTCCTCTATCATATACCCAGAATACACACACACTAATCTTTTATGCAAATGGTTAAGATTTATATAACAATTGTTTTAAACCAATAAATTTGCGAGATACCCTGTGAATTAAAAAACTACTAGAACATCATAACACAGACAACAGCCGTATGTAACATTCCTTAAATTACGCCTTATATAGTGCAGTCTCCTCTATTCAGTTTCTGCTAGGGGTAACTCCTCACTTAGGAAGCAAGTCACAGCAGAAGTCTGCAAGTAACTGTACAGGCAAACCATTCCAGTCACTGACAGCACAGAAAACACATTTTTATTGTTGTGTAACATGGCAAGTTCGTCAAGTAGCCAGCGACTCCCAAAGTGTTTCTCCGTGAACCACAGAAAGTCGCATAAAATTAGGTCTTCAGCTGGTTTTACCTTTCTTTTATACAGTAAACCAACAATAATTTAATTAAGTCGAGGATCCACCTTACACTTGTGTTCTAATAGAATCATTGTCTCATTCGTTATAATTTCATCTAATTAGTATCCTAGTCTAGGGCCGATATCAATAGTGGTGACCTGTCAGGGAGCTGATAACTCTCCTGGGACAACATCGCCTCGGTCTTCTGTAGAGCCAGATGGAGCACGTCACCTAGTGCAGCCAGTGGCGAAATGAGAGCTATGTACGTTGATGAGCCAATAACTTATGACCACACCCTACCTGGTGCTGTTTAGGCGCGTGACTGAACAGAGGCTACAGGTGAAAAATTCTAGCTACGATGTAGGCCGCTCATCTGGAAAACCTATGACATAAGCGACTTTGACCAATGTCCGATTGTTACGGCGCAGCGCCTGGAACGAACATCTCTGAAATTGGCGAAACTGGTCGACTGTACGCGTTCTATTGTCGTCAGAGCCTGCTTAAAGTTCTTGAAGGACTGTGAAACTACGATTAGGTGACAAGGAGTTGGACTTTAACCCATCATCAAAGAACGCGGAGTTCGAAGCTATGCCCGCCCAGTAAAGCAGGGCAGCGACGATATGTCGCAGATCTGACGACGTAGTACAATGCTGGTGGCCGAACAAGTGTTTTGGAGCACACTTTTCAGCACACATAGCTTAACAATGGTTAAATGTATTCGCAATTGCGAATATGGACAACCATCAGCAACAAAATGGAACGACGACAGCAAAAATTTGTGCCGGTCTGGAACTTGAACGACGGCCTGGGTGGCCGAGCGGTTCTAGGCGCTACAGTCTGGAACTGTGCGACCGCTATGGTCGCAGGTTCGAATCCTGCCTCGGGGATGGATGTGTGTGATGTCCTTAGGTTAGTTAGTTTTAAGTAGTTATAAGTTCTAGAGGACTGATGATCTCAGAAGATAAGTCCCATAGTGCTCAGAGCCATTTGAACCACTTGAGACTCGAACGCGAACTTCCTCCTTATCGCTAGCGGTTGCCTTGCCATTCGATTATATGTGCACGACTCACGGCCACATACAAACTTCTATATGCCGTCAACCATTTGTCTACATCCTATACTCCTACATCCATTATATATATTCCCGCTCAGGTGAGACATTTTACATGAAAGTCACTTGCCTGGTGTCGGCAGATAAATAGGATATTGCAGTGCTTGTGTTATTCCGAATTACGATGTTATGTTCCTTTTGACATGCATGCATGCCCTTATGAAATACATTCAGTTATCATAATTCGGAATAACAAGGGCACAGTAATATTGTATTGGTTTGCCGACACCGGGTAAGCGATTTTCATTAAAAATGTTACACCTGGTCGGAAATATGTGTAATGAATGTACGAGTACAGTTTGTAGACAACTGCTTGTGAGTCACCTAACGTTACCGCTGGATGTATTTCGTAAATCACATCAAATACTGACGAACCGATTCCACAGACCGAACGTGAGGAGAGGGGCTAATGTAATTGGTTAATACAAACCATACAAAAATGCACGGAAGTATGTTTTTCAATACAAACCTACGTTTTTTTTAGATGGAAACACGTTAGTTTTGTTAGCACATCTGAACATATAAACAAATACGTAATCAGTGCCGTTTGTTGCATTGTAAAATGTTAATTACATCCGGAGATATTGTAACCTAAAGTTGACGCTTGAAACATCCGACGTTCAGTTGCGTGTTGTAACAAACACGGGCCACAGTCGGCGAGCAGCATCTGTAGGGACATGTTTACGATGACGACCGTGTTCACGAGTGTGGCTGTAGTGCACTGTTGTGGTTTGGTCTAGCAGTCGCAGTGTCCGCATGTAGCGCTTGCTGCTATTGTTATTCTGCATTCGTCTCTGCACGCAGACCAACTGTAGTACACCGTGTTACCAGACGTCTGTGATAGTGTAGTGTTGTAGGAACTGTGACCATGGTGTATTCGAACTCTGAAAAGGCGGAGATGATACTCATCTATGGCGAGTGTCGACAAAATGCAGCTGAAGCCTGCAGGGTGTATGCACAACGGTACCCAGACAGAGAGCATCCAACGTGCCGCACATTGCAAAACATCTAACGCCAACTGTATGCAACAGGTATGGTCGTAGCGCGCAAACGGGTCCGTAACAGGCCCGTCACAGGAGAAGCGGGTGCAGTTGGTGTGTTAGCTGCTGTTGCCATGAACCCACACATGAGTACACGGGACATTGCGAGAGCCGGTGGACTGAGTCAAAGTAGTGTCATGCGCATACTGCATCGTCACCGCTTTCACCCTTTCATGTGTCGCTACATCAGCAATTACATGGTGATGACTTTAATCATCGAGTGCAATTCTGGCAATGGGCATTAACAGAGAATGCGTTGCAGTTCTACCTGTTTACCGATGAAGCAGGTTTCACAAACCACGGGGCAGTGAATCTACGGAACATGCATTACCGGTCAGTGGACAATCCTCGCTGGCTCAGACAGGTAGAGCGACAGCGACCGTGGACTGTAAATGTGTGTTGCGGAATCATTGGCGACCATCTGATTGGTCCTCACTTCATTGCAGGGGCCCAAACAGCTGCAACATACATCGCGTTTCTACAGAATGATCTGCCAACGTTGCTCGAAAATGTGCCACTGGAGACGCGTCGACGTATGTGGTATCAGCATGATGGTGCACCTGCACATTCCGCAACTAACACTGGGCTGACCCTTGACAGGATATTCGACGGGCGTTTCATAGGACGTGGAGGACGCATAAATTGGCCAGCCCGTTCTCCTGATCTTACACCTCTGGACTTCTTTCTGTGGGGTACGTTAAACGAGAATGTGTACCGTGATGTGCCTACAACCCCAGAGGATATGAAACAACGTATTGTGGCAGCCTGCGGCGACATTACACCAGATGTACTGCGGCATGTACGACATTCATTACGCCAGAGATTGCAATTGTGTGCAGCAAATGATGGCCACCACATTGAACATCCATTGGCCTGACATGTCGGGACACACTCTATACCAATCCGTAATTGAGAACGGAAACCACGTGTGTACGTGTACCTCACCCCTCATGGTTATGTACATGTGCGTCAGTGAAAAAGACCAATAAAAAGGTGTTAGCATGTGGACGTAATGTGCTGTTCCAGTCTCTTCTGTACCTAAGATCCATCAGCGTCCCCTTTGGATCCCTACGCAATTCGGTGCTCTCCGATACACACGATCGAACAGCGGAGGAGTGGTACTCAAGCGTCAACTTTAGGTTACAATATCTCCGGATGTAATTAATATTTTACAATGTAACAAACAGCACTGATTACGTATTTGTTTATATGTTCAGATGTGCTATCAAAACTAACGGGGTTCCATTTAAAAAAACGTAGGTTTGTGTTAAAAAAATACTTCCGTGCATTTTTTATGGTTTGTATTAACCAATTACACTAGCCCCTCTCCTCACGTTCGGTCGGTGGAATCGATTCGTCAGTATTTGATGTGGTTTACGAAATATATCCAGCGGTAATGTTAGGTGACTCACCTTGTATATATAAGTCATGCATGAATACCCAAATGGTAGTGCGACCGCTCGCGATAAACGGGAAATCCGGGTTCGAGCCCCGATCCAGCGCAAATTTTTACTGTCGTCATTACATTGTATACCTGATAGTTATCCGTATTCGCAATTGCTAATACATTTAACGTAGTACGTAACGACTTAAGTCACAGCAGTACCAGTTCCTTTCGACATGCATACATATACGTAGGAAATTTGCTTCGTAATTCAAATAATACAGGCGCGGATGACTACGTGTTCCCATGTTGATACACGGCATCGTCAATTACCATTCCAGTCGCCATTGCATCATCAAAATTGGTCGGTGGATCAATGGAAACGTGCCATCTGCTCGGATGAATCAGCATTCTTATTACTTCTTATTACAATGGCTGTGTCCTAATACTCTCTCAGTAAGTAAACGACTCTAATCAACGTGCACTGCGGCAAGAACGCATGCATTAGAGGTTCAAATGGTGCAAATGGCTCTGAGCACTATGTGACTTAACTTCTAAGGTCATCAGTCCCCTAGAACTTAGAACTACTTAAACCTAACTAACCTAAGGACTTCACACATATCCATGCCCGAGGCAGGATTCGAACCTGCGACGTAGTGGTCGCGCGGTTCCAGACTGTAGCGCGTAGAACCGCTTGGCTACACCGTCCGGTTGCAGTAGAGGCAGTAGTATGCTATGGGGTCCTCCATGGGACCTGTGATAGTAACTGGAGCCACTGTGGCAGTCCTGGAGTACTTCAACATTATTGTGAACCATCTGCCACCTTCAATGTTTGCTCTCTCTCAAGACTCGATGACATCTTTCAGCAGGAAACTGTCCGTATCACAGGGCAAAATACTGCTACAGAGCGTTGAATTCGTTTTGGTTATTTCCCTCTGGTTACGTTAACGACAGCTTATGACGAATGCTGCTCTTTCCGCGTTTCCACTTGCGTTTCTACTCTGTGTCCAGTTGCACATGTTCGTTGTCCCATTCTCCTTGACCATTGAACCTGTTCTAGTTTGGTGTGCAAGTTTCGTTTTTATCTAAGGATAGAATAATGTACATATTGTGTCTTTCCACAAGCGTATAGTCCATGCCCGCCGTATCTGAGTAAGGCATCTGTATTGGAGAGGGAATTTCGCCAACTCCCAGACAGAAAAATCGCGTTCTCTCCACCTATCGCACGCACAAATCCAGATGGTCATTTTGGCCACCAAATCAAGCGATTCCTTATGTGGTACGCTCATACTTTATTTGCAATCGATTTTAGATGTAACATTACACCTCGTTTAGACCGCTCTATAGTACCAAGTCATTATGTGAATACCGGGTTATCTTCATTATAAATCTCGTACGGGGTACAAAAAAACAATGTCATCGCTACGATACAAAGATGTACTAACAGCTGCCCTCCCAGGCTCTGTCCGAAAAGGGATGTAACGGGAAACTGGTTTGCATTGAGCACTGGTGACACTGGCGACACGTGTTATCCAGCTGACCGTGTATAGCACTAGATGCCTTGATGTGCCAAAATATTGTAACCACCTGGTTGAAACGATTCACTGATTATGCGTATAAGGGATCCGACAGTTCATTGATAGGCTTGTGGAGGTAAGTGGCCTGAGATGTCTACGCACAGGTCGTGTAATTCGCGTAAATAATGGCCCGTTAATTTGCGTTCGCGGGGGTGGCACCCGATAGCGACAAAGATGGGTTCCATCGAATTTCCATCATGGGAACTTGGTTACCGACACATCAACGTGAGTTCACTATAATGCTCCTCAAACCACTGTAACACGGTTCTGACTGCGAGACAGGGACAGTTAAACTGCTCAAAGATGACATCGCCATCGAGGAAGACATCAGCTCTCAGTGTGTGTTCGATTACTCGTACCGTCTCAGACCCACGTAAGGACAGGAGAATGTCTCACACAGTATAGTACTCCCACCAGCATCCTACGTTCGTGACGCGCTGCACGCTTCGAACCGCCGTTCACCTCTATGACGGCGTTTGTGGAGACGACGATCGACCTAGAGGTAGCAAAAATTTAATCCACCCAAGAGGCGACACGTTTCCATTGATCAACGGTCGAATCTCAACGGTTCCAAGCCCACTGCAATCGTAATTGACAACGTGGTTCGGTCAAAATGTCGACACATAGGGGCTGATTGCTGCTGGGCTCCATGCACAAACAATGTACGATGAACAGTGTGCCCTAAACACTAGTGCATGCACGAGCACTGTGCTATTTAGACAGGGATGAAACAGATCACCATCTATCCTACTTTTCAGAGCAGACAAAACTACGAGCCCCGTGTTCTGTGAAGAGTCTTTGACATCCAACCATTTAGCGCTAAGTGGTAGTTTCACTGTCGTCCTCCCTCTTTCCGTGCTCACGACGGAAGCACATGAAGACAAAACCAGCTGCACCGTTTTCGAGATACTCGTTCACAGGCTCTGCGTAATAATAATCTGCCCTTTCTCCAAGTCACTTACCTCAATGGATCGCCCCATTTGGAGCCCATATCTTCGGTAGGGTGATCTCTCTTCCGTGTCTGCTCCATTTATATACCTCTGTTACTGCGTCATGTGCCCGCAACACGCACAGGCGCTATCCAACGTCGCGGTGGCCATAATGTTTTGCCTCATCAGTGTATAAGATGTCTTGTTGACCAGTTTTTGAAACTCTCTTCATTGCCCACCATTGACTCAGCTCATATATGGAATAAAATAACTTGTAAGCGTACTGTGATAGCATCTAGTGTCGATACCGTTATCGCTCCGGAAGGTCGAATGTAGTAGTTGCAAGTTGTAGTTGCGGTTACTAAGCAGCAAATGTTGGGACGTATTCGTAAGAGGGCGTTAATGACTCGAACGTTTTCACACGGAGGTCATTATGCTAATAGGTATTATATTGAGATATATTTGGTACACTGCCGGAAAACAGGCGCGAGATAGAACCGAGTAACAATGAGTGATAGCTTGGGATGAACGGTAAAGTAAGAATTACCATTTTCAGCAGAAAGTACCGTGAGTAACTGTAACAAGTTGGCTTCCAAACAAGACGCAGCGCTTGCCGTCGACGTTTCCATTGTTCCTCAGGTAATTTCATTGTGGTACAAATACATAGGTAAATAGGTGTGAGAAAAGCGATTACTCAGTAACGAGCCACGCTAGGCCCACGGGTCCGTGATGAGAAAATACTTATAAAATATCACTGAACAGCCCCCGAAATTCTGTCAGCAGCTTCCGGCTTCATTCTTGCTAATTGTCATCGATTTTCGGGTATGTGTGACATGCCGTGGTGCAGGATAAAAAAATCACCCTTGCCATGTCGGTGTTGTGTAAGATGTAAGAACGGGCAGAAGTTCGTGTGAAACATCAATGCTAGATAGAGCGTACCCTAAAAAATATTCGATGAATGGGAGAACGTTCGCTTCGTTACGAAGTCGCGGGGACACTGTTCCTCTGGGTGACTTCGATTGTGCGGTCCGCTGAGTCTCAATCAGTTACTGTGAACTGTGCAATCAAAAGGAAATTTATTTTGCAAAACTGTATCTACCATAAGAAGTGGATAGTCTCTTTATGTCCCTCTCTTCACAGATTGTTACTGGACCTCGGCTGTTCAGTACAGAATGTCAAATCAAAGATATTTTACCCATCTAAATTTCCAAATAATTACTTTATTCGGCTACCAGTTTCGGCTATATATTACGCCACCTTCAGGCCCCTTGATCGACGTACAGGAAGATTTCCACTACTGATCCTGTCGAAACATGGGCCAGCATTCAGAAATTGGTATCCGTAAATTTTTGAGACACCGATCCATTCAAACGTTACCTGATGTTGAGATGGCAGGTGATGTTTGAAGTGATCGTTGTCTGAAACATCTACGGATACCAATCTTTGAATGCCGGCCCCTATCTCGAATCGATCAGTAGTGAGAATCTTCCTATACCTCGGTCATGGGGCCTGAAAGTGGCGTAATACACTCCTGGAAATTGAAATAAGAACACCGTGAATTCATTGTCCCAGGAAGGGGAAACTTTATTGACACATTCCTGGGGTCAGATACATCACATGATCACACTGACAGAACCACAGGCACATAGACACAGGCAACAGAGCATGCACAATGTCGGCACTAGTACAGTGTATATCCACCTTTCGCAGCAATGCAGGCTGCTATTCTCCCATGGAGACGATCGTAGAGATGCTGGATGTAGTCCTGTGGAACGGCTTGCCATGCCATTTCCACCTGGCGCCTCAGTTGGACCAGCGTTCGTGCTGGACGTGCAGACCGCGTGAGACGACGCTTCATCCAGTCCCAAACATGCTCAATGGGGGACAGATCCGGAGATCTTGCTGGCCAGGGTAGTTGACTTACACCTTCTAGAGCACGTTGGGTGGCACGGGATACATGCGGACGTGCATTGTCCTGTTGGAACAGCGAGTTCCCTTGCCGGTCTAGGAATGGTAGAACGATGGGTTCGATGACGGTTTGGATGTACCGTGCACTATTCAGTGTCCCCTCGACGATCACCAGTGGTGTACGGCCAGTGTAGGAGATCGCTCCCCACACCATGATGCCGGGTGTTGGCCCTGTGTGCCTCGGTCGTATGCAGTCCTGATTGTGGCGCTCACCTGCACGGCGCCAAACACGCATACGACCATCATTGGCACCAAGGCAGAAGCGACTCTCATCGCTGAAGACGACACGTCTCCATTCGTCCCTCCATTCACGCCTGTCGCGACACCACTGGAGGCGGGCTGCACGATGTTGGGGCGTGAGCGGAAGACGGCCTAACGGTGTGCGGGACCGTAGCCCAGCTTCATGGAGACGGTTGCGATTGGTCCTCGCCGATACCCCAGGAGCAACAGTGTCCCTAATTTGCTGGGAAGTGGCGGTGCGGTCCCCTACGGCACTGCGTAGGATCCTACGGTCTTGGCGTGCATCCGTGCGTCGCTGCGGTCCGGTCCCAGGTCGACGGGCACGTGCACCTTCCGCCGACCACTGGCGACAACATCGATGTACTGTGGAGACCTCACGCCCCACGTGTTGAGCAATTCGGCGGTACGTCCAACCGGCCTCCCGCATGCCCACTATACGCCCTCGCTCAAAGTCCGTCAACTGCACATACGATTCACGTCCACGCTGTCGCGGCGTGCTACCAGTGTTAAAGACTGCTATGGAGCTCCGTATGCCACGGCAAACTGGCTGACACTGACGGTGGCGGTGCACAAATGCTGCGCAGCTAGCGCCATTCGACGGCCAACACCGCGGTTCCTGGTGTGTCCGCTGTGCCGTGCGTGTGATCATTGCTTGTACAGCCCTCTCGCAGTGTCCGGAGCAAGTATGGTGGGTCTGACACACCGGTGTCAATGTGTTCTTTTTTCCATTTCCAGGAGTGTATATCGCCGAAACTGGTAGCCTAATTAAACACCAATTTCAAAATTTAGACGGCTGAAAAATGTTTGATTTGACATTCTGAAGTGGATAGTGGATACCAATTACAGTTCACTTACTGCGGAATTTAAACGATGTAACACACATTTGTTCTTTTTCCTGGCCTTTGTCCCGTCAGTTCTCCGGATCAGTAAGTAAATTACTGGATTTGTCAACATAACGAGTAAGGGGTGGGCAAATACCCTTCCCATCGCCACGCCTTTCCGTCTGGAAAGGAATTTAGGTACTTCAACTTTTTGCGACCAGCTTTATCCCGTGTGGAAATACGAAAATGTGTGAATCGTTCAAATGAGGGATTACATGTGTATCAGCCGGACGTGGAAAACCACCTAAAAAGCTCATCCAAGCAGGCTGGCACACAGGCCCTCTTTGTTAACGCATTGGGCGGATTATACTCGGGGCGTGCCTCCCCGAAATCCGGAAGTGCCGTGAAAACATGCGCAGCTATCCGGACGAATCAGTGCAGCCCACTTGCACGTATTTCACCTGTCCTCTACAGATGACTAATTTCAGCAGAGCTTCGTGTGAGTCACCTTAACTGTGCCTCTCCCTTAGTCATGTATGCACTTGTTATAGGAATGCATGCAGTTGATGGAGAAGGAACGCGTATAGTGTGTCGCAGCAAGACAGGTACGTTGGCACTATACACACCAGTCGACAGCACTCATTGCACCGTGTGCACACTTATAGCCTAATTTTTAACCAGTAAGCTTAGAAACAGTTACAAAACGTTACGACCGGGCCAACACGCACCTTACAAGAACTCATCCACATACTTTGCCGTGGCTACAAACACAATTAGGTATCATGTGATACGTACATCGTATGTGTGAATATATAAAGGAGACTGACGTCTTGTAAATAATTGCTAACGCTTATTGCATGAAAGGTGACGGAGTGTCTTTATTATAAAAATGGCGTAATGAATGATTGCCTATATTAGTAGAGGTTGGAACGCGAGAGGAGATGAAACGGCAGGCAGAACTCAAGCTCTCGGTGGAAGGCCCGCACAGGTGTGTTGGTCCTGCTTAAACACAGGAAGTAGCGTGACGGACGTCGTGGCGCCTGAGCTCTGTTGCACAATAGGGTGACGGCTGGCCGCTATTGTAGCAGGGGCCAGAAAGATAACCGGATAATACATCCGAACGCTGAAAGTCTTGGATGCGGATGAGAGGAACGAAGAAGCGGCACCTCGGAAACCATGCAGACTGGGTTATTTCCAAGGATTTTTACTCAGAAGCGTACCACTGTACCAGTATAGGCTTTTCCTCGCAAACTTTCCGCGCAAAATATGGTTGGTCGGCGTTCGGAAAAATCTGTAGAGAAGGAGAATATTTCGTGGTTTCGGGAATATGATTCGTTTTCGGAATTTCGAGGGTGGGGAGCCGAGCCTTGCTGGGACCCAGTCTTGGAGAAACGTGGTATTCCGTTGTGAACGCCCGTGTGTGATGGTCGCTCGATATCAGCTTTTGTTGGTACAAACGGTTTTGCTGTCTTTGCTCTCAGTATAGTTTTTAGTTAGAACAGTTAGGAACTGTACTGTTGCGAACCTATACGATTCTGGACTTCACGTCCGGGTTGGAAGTCGCCGTTCAGTGCGCAGCGTTCAGTAATTGAGAGCACTTCTTCTGCGTATACTTATGTTGAGACTTTATCTGAACTCCGTCCATGTGGTTGGAGTTCGCGTTTCTCGTCTGTAGAACACAGAGAGGAGAAGACAGTATTAGAATATATTAGAGGACCGCCTTCTGCCGTCCTAGTGTTTAAAAGAGTTTATTTGTGGTTGGAGTTCTTCCATTTTGCAGTCGAGTACGAGAACCATCACTTCGACGCACCGGACGCAGCACACACGGTGATATCGCAAATTGGTTCCGCTTATTAGGATTATCAAAGCTAAACAGCTGTGATCACGTTAGTTTATTTCCACTGAGGTTCCACACCACCGTAATCATCTTTGAAAGTAGTGTCTTCTAGTGTTTGGTACGTAGATGATGTCAGTCATTTCGCATTATTGATATTAGACCGCGCAGTCATAATAAGGGGCAGAATTGGGCAATTGATTGGTAATTTTACTTAGGAAATGTAAACTTAGTAATATAAAAGTTTTTTTTATATCTACAATAAATATATAAGAAGGAAGAACGTTTATCATTTAGTAGTATTAGTTGCCTTCATCATCCATTTATGTTTAGATTGTAATTTATAGAATTAAAAGATCCTAAGATCTGCTTCAGGGGGTAGTCAGACAGGGCCAAATCATCATTTTAGTGTCTATTATTTTCCGTTGCGCACATTCTTTTACACCTGCCTGGAGTAGCATCTTGGAATATTATCATATGACAGCCAAACGTGGTAGATATGCTTAAGCATTGATGCGAAACTGATTTACACTGGAAAAATATCAGTACTAATTTTTGCCGTGTTGTTGTTGTTGTTGTTGTTGTTGCTGCTGTCTTCAGTCCGAAGACTGGTTTGATGCAGCTGTGCACGCTACTCTATCCTGGGCGAGCGTCTTCATCTCTGAGCGACTACGGCAAACTGCATTTGGCCACCTGGTGGACGTTTGGTGTTGTACAGCATGCCGTCGACATCTACACTGCTAATATTGAACAAACTTTGTAAGCAGCAGTAAATAATAAAATCAACATTATGCTTTCCTCACTTGTTTGACCTTTTCTGTTCACGTCCCGTTCTTAAAACATTACATATGGAAACATATCTCAACGACTTTCTTGCATTCACAGAACTACATTGGCTCCTGGTGGCCAGAGTTGGAAACAATCCTTTTTTTCAGCGTTAATAGGTTCCATATTAACGCATGACAATGACTACCAAGTTTGGCTGCCACACGATAATTACAGCTCACACTGGACATCTCTGAGAAGCTAAACTTTAATTACAACCACCCTTGTATTTATTCTGCACCGTGTTCTGCCACTTGTCTAGTGGAAAGCGCCTGCAACCCTCAAGTGATTTGAAAAATATTTTATTTTGAAATATTGACAACCAGTTTGGGACTACAGCCGAGTTCTGCAGAAACGGGAGCAGTGTATCTAAGCTAGCGAGGCCCTCTGGTCCGTGGCAGCGTAATCCGATAGCAATAACGGTGCCGTTCCGAGAACTGGCCGGCGCCCGGCTGCTCTCGCTACCTGCCCTTAGCACGGACCACCCCTTCACATCCCTCGCCCACTCATCCCCCTTACGCCCCACTCCCTCCTCAGCCCCCGCACCGCGCCATCACCCGCCCCCCTCCTATCCCCCTCGCCTTCCTTACTCGGCACCATTACCACTGCGAATCCATACCGGAGCGTGGGCGGCCGTAGTGGACGACTGCGGCAGGGCTCCATTAACGCAAGCCCACCGCCGACAACTCCGCTTGCGGACCAAGCTTATACAACTTCGCTTCATAAATACGCTTACCAGGGAAATTCTAGGGCGGCAGAAGGGGGAAGGGGAGGGCGAAAATCGCTTGTGGTTGTTGGTGAGGCCCTCGAAATCTGCAGTAGGGGAACAGATTCTGCGTTACCTGCAACAGCAGGAAGGTTTACTACTTGGTGGGTGCCTCCTGAACATTGCTACACAAAGTTCTAGCTTCGGCAATTCGCCTAATGTGTTTTGTCCTCATGGCTACACTGACGTAAAACAATAGAAAAATTTGGATTTCCTGCTGTTCCTGAATCAGATATGGAAGAGGAAATCAGAAAAAGGCATTACTTCCTTGTGTTTACTGATCCACACCATTACTCTGCAAATTAGTGTAATGTATATGGCAGGGGTACTTCCCATTCACCCATCTACACTGATGAGCCAAAACGTTACGAGCACCTGCTTGATAGCTCGTTTGTCCGTCTTTAGAACGAAATACATCACTGATTACTTGTATCAGGGACCTGAAAATTTGTTGGTAGGTTTTTGGAGGTATGTGGCATTAGATGTCTACGCACAGGTCATAATTAACATAAATAACAGGTCGCTGATTTGCGTACGCGGTGATGGCGGTCGATAGCGACCCAGATGGGTTCCATAGGATTTACGTCAGCTGAATTTGGTCGCCATCACCGTGTGTTGATGATAATGATCTATATTATCCCTTCCTTTCTGTGGTTATTAATTATTATTATTATCATTAAATGTGACACAAGAAATGGATAGTATTTCAGGGCTATATTTTAATTTGGACTAATGGATCTATGCAGATATTTGTAAAAACGACGATGATACATCATTCCATATTTATGTAAAATTGCCGCCTTCTGAAGAAGACAGATTTAAATCTGCCGAAACCTAGGTAAAGATTTCTTTATCCATTGCAACTGGTCGGCTGTTTTTAGTCTTATTAATGGATAGTATATATATTAAATTATGTTTCAAATGAGCGCCCGGCTCCCTACAAATTATTTCAAATGCTTTCGGCAAAATGTAATGCAGGCTAAACTGACCTAGAATAAATCGTATCTTTGAAAGTATGTAAAATTCAGTTAATTCAATAACTTGAAATGATTCTTTTTGCTCTGGCTGAAGTGATATGTTACACAAAAAATAAATTTAAATATGCCGCGTAATGGTGGCCAATTGTTGCCAGTCAAAGTCACCGCTGCTCGCTTCGCAGAGACTGAAAAAATACTAAATAACTTCTTGCAATTATTAATTCAGGAAGAATTGTTTGCATGGGTTCTTTAAGTAACACAATGCACTCACTTTTTGTAAATACACTCCTGGAAATTGAAATAAGAACACCGTGAATTCATTGTCCCAGGAAGGGGAAACTTTATTGACACATTCCTGGGGTCAGATACATCACATGATCACACTGACAGAACCACAGGCACATAGACACAGGCAACAGAGCATGCACAATGTCGGCACTAGTACAGTGTATATCCACCTTTCGCAGCAATGCAAGCTGCTATTCTCCCATGGAGACGATCGTAGAGATGCTGGATGTAGTCCTGTGGAACGGCTTGCCATGCCATTTCCACCTGGCGCCTCAGTTGGACCAGCGTTCGTGCTGGACTTGCAGACCGCGTGAGACGACGCTTCATCCAGTCCCAAACATGCTCAATGGGGGACAGATCCGGAGATCTTGCTGGCCAGGGTAGTTGACTTACACCTTCTAGAGCACGTTGGGTGGCACGGGATACATGCGGACGTGCATTGTCCTGTTGGAACACCAAGTTCCCTTGCCGGTCTAGAAATGGTAGAACGATGGGTTCGATGACGGTTTGGATGTACCGTGCACTATTCAGTGTCCCCTCGACGATCACCAGTGGTGTACGGCCAGTGTAGGAGATCGCTCCCCACACCATGATGCCGAGTGTTGGCCCTGTGTGCCTCGGTCATATGCAGTCCTGATTGTGGCGCTCACCTGCACGGCGCCAAACACGCATACGACCATCATTGGCACCAAGGCAGAAGCGACTCTCATCGCTGAAGACGACACGTCTCCATTCGTCCCTCCATTCACGCCTGTCGCGACACCACTGGAGGCGGGCTGCACGATGTTGGGGCGTGAGCGGAAGACGGCCTAACGGTGTGCGGGACCGTAGCCCAGCTTCATGGAGACGGTTGCGAATGGTCCTCGCCGATACCCCAGGAGCAACAGTGTCCCTAATTTTCTGGGAAGTGGCGGTGCGGTCCCCTACGGCACTGCGTAGGATCCTACGGTCTTGGCGTGCATCCGTGCGTCGCTGCGGTCCGGTCCCAGGTCGACGGGCACGTGCACCTTCCGCCGACCACTGGCGACAACATCGATGTACTGTGGAGACCTCACGCCCCACGTGTTGAGCAATTCGGCGGTACGTCCACCCGGCCTCCCGCATGCCCACTATACGCCCTCGCTCAAAGTCCGTCAACTGCACATACGGTTCACGTCCACGCTGTCGCGGCATGCTACCAGTGTTAAAGACTGCGATGGAGCTCCGTATGCCACGGCAAACTGGCTGACACTGACGGCGGCGGTGCACAAATGCTGCGCAGCTAGCGCCATTCGACGGCCAACACCGCGGTTCCTGGTGTGTCCGCTGTGCCGTGAGTGTGATCATTGCTTGTACAGCCCTCTCGCAGTGTCCGGAGCAAGTATGGTGGGTCTGACACACCGGTGTCAATGTGTTCTTTTTTCCATTTCCAGGAGTGTATATTTCCACTAAGTACAGAATACACACTTGAATTATTCGCTACGTACGAGAGAACAAATAGAACAAACGCTACCGCTTTACAATAGCAAGCGTACCTTACATACAGCAGAATAAATGATCTGACTCGAACTGATTTTAAATATCTTTTTTCTCTTATATATAATGACAAAGATAATAATGTTAGTTTCGAGAACGTTATGCTCTACGATCTCATGTAACATAAATAATGTCTTTTTATTACATTGCAATCGATATAGTCTTTCTTTGACGCTAATTTAATACATTTTCATAAGTAATTTGTCGTTTGTATCCATATAATATTATTCAGAGTTCTTTTATTATTTACTTCAAATAAATCGGCTTGAATATTTCAGAAGGGACACTATAGCTCCTTAAACTACCGTAGTACGGTTCTAGCTCAGAGACACGAACAATTATACTGCCGAAAGACGACACCGCCGTCGGTAAAGACATCAATCTTGAAGGGATGCAGGGGGTTCGCAGTTGTTAGTGTGTCTTCGATCACTACCACAGCTCCCATGAAAGAGCAGGAGGATGTCCCCCACAGCACAATAGTGCTCTCACCAGCCTGCGTCCGTGGCGTGCTGCGCGTTTCAAGACGCCGTTCACCTCGATGACGGCGTTTGTGGAGACGGCCATCAACATAGTATAGGAAAAATGTGGTTCACCCGAAGAGCCGACACGTTTCCATTGATCGATGGTCGAATCCCGACCGTGCCGTGCCCACTGCTGTCAAACTGACGAAGTCGTTGAGTCAACATGTGAACACACAGGGGTGGTCTCCTGCGAGGCTCCATGTTCAATGTTGAACGATGAACGGTGTGTTCGTACAGTGAACGAAGTGCTCCGAAACACTTTTGCGTCCACCGGAATTGTGCTCTTTCAGCAGGGACGCCACAGGTCACAATCTATCCTACTGTACTAAGCAGACAAACCTCCGAACCACACGTACTGCGAAAAGTCGTAGACCTCCTACCATTTAGCGCCTAGTTGTAGTTTCATTGTCCTCTTAGTCCTTTTTGTAGATCCTCACACCAGTAGTACGTGAACATTCGACCAGCTTCGCAGTTCTCGAGATACTCTTCCACAGGCTCTGCGTAATAATAGTCTACCCTTTGTCAAAGTCACTTAATTCAATGGATTCCCAATTTGCAGCCCATATATTCGCTAGTGGGAACCCCCGCCCGTCTCTGCTACGCTAAGCTTAAACGCATTTGTTGTCGCGTCGCCGGCCGAAGTGGCCGTGCGGTTCTAGGCGCTACAGTCTGGAACCGCGTGACCGCCACGGTCGCAGGTTCGAATCCTGCCTCGGGCATGGATGTGTGTGATATCCTTACGTTAGTTAGGTTTAAGTAGTTCTAAGTTCTAGGGGACTGATGACCACAGCAATTAAGTCCCATAGTGCTCAGAGCCTTTTTTTTTTTTTTTTTTTTTTTTTTTTTTTTTTTTTTTTTTTGTTGTTGTCGCGTCCCGTGTCCGCAACGCCACCAGGCGGCATCTAACGCACGGTGTCAGCGGTCATAATCGTTTGGCTTATCAGTGTATTAGGGTCTATTCCAACTTCATTCGCGTATGGATCGCTACCTGGAAGATTGCTACATGACTTCGTGGGTGCTGTAATTACTCTCATGTAGACTTCGCGGTCGCTGTGGGTGCTGCGTAGAGACTTTTATGTACACTACTGGCCATTAAAATTGCTGCACCAAGAAGAAATGCAGATGATAAACGGGTATTCATTGGACAAATATATTATACTAGAACTGACATGCGATTACATTTTCACGCAATTTGGGTGCATAGATCCTGAGAAATCAGTACCCAGAACAACCACCTCTGAACGTAATAACGGCCTTAATACGCAAGGGCATTGAGTGAAACAGAGGTTGGATGGCGTGTACAGGTACAGCTGCCCATGCAGCTTCAACACGGTACCACAGTTCATCAAGAGTAGTGACTGGTGTATTGTGACGAGACAGTTGCTCGGCCACCATTGACCAGACGTTTTCAATTGGTGAGAGATAGAGATCTGGAGAATGTGCTGCCCGGGACAGCAGTCGAACATTTTCTGTATGCAGAAAGGCCCGTACAGGACCTGCAACATACGGTCGTGCATTATCCTGCTGTAATGTAGGGTTTCGCTGGGATCGAATGGAGGGTAGACCCACGGGTCGTAACACATCTGAAATGTGACGTCCACTGTTCAAAGTGCCGTCAAAACGAACAAGAGGTGACGGAGACGTGTAACCAATGGCACCCCATACCATCACGCCGGGTGATACGCCAGAATGGCGATGACGAATACACGCTTCCAATGTGCGTTCACAGCGATGTCGCCAAACACGGATGCGACCATCATGATGCTGTAAACAGAACCTGGACTCATCCGAAAAAATGACATTTTGCCATCCGTCCACCCAGGTTCTTGATTGAGAACACCATCGCAGGCGCTCCTGTCTGTGATGTAGCGTCAAGCGTAACAACAGCCATGGTCTCCGAGATGACAGGTCATGCTGCTGCAAACGTCGTCGAACTGTTCGTGCAGATGGTTGTTGTCATGCAAACGTCCCCATCTGTTGACTCAGGGGTCGGGACGTGGCTGCACGACCCGTTACAGCCATGCGGATAAGATTCCTGTCATGTCGACTGCTAGTGGTACGAGGTGGTTCGGATCCAGCACGGCGTTCCGTATTACCCTCCTGAACCCACCGATTCTATATTCTGCTAATAGTCATTGGCTCTCGACCAACGCGAGCAGTAATGTCGCGATACGATAAACTGCAATCGCGATAGGCTACAATCCGACCTTTATCAAAGTCGGAAACGTGATGGTACGCATTTCTCCTCCTTACACGAGGCATCACAATAACGATTCACCAGGCAACGCAGGTGAACTGCTGTTTGTGAATAGAAATCGTTTGAAAATTATCCTCATGTCAGCACGTTGTACGTGTCGCCACCGGCGCCAACCTTGTGTGAATGCTCTGAAAAGCTAATCATTTTCATATCACAGCATCTTCTTCCTGTCGGTTAAATTTCGCGTCTGTAGCACGTGATCTTCGTGGTGTAGCAATTTTAATGGCCATTAGTGTATATTCCTAGATTCGCATAGCGACGGTTTATTTTTGGATTCCTGTAGATTGATACGGGGATGTCAGTCTGTTTGAGATGCCTCATTACGTTTGAGCTAAAAGTAAACTGCATGGTACTGCGACACATGGAGATAATAGATGTAAGACGATACTTTTGCGGATCTCTTCTACCGTAACCTCACCTCTGAAGGTTTTTGTATGAAATATAGCCCAAATTTATCTCCCACTCTATAAAAAGTCTTCGTATAACCAAAACGCAGTAACCGAAACAATTATCCATCTTAAATTCCTATACCAATCCTTGACTAAACAGAACGTAATTTGTATTGGACTGTAACTGATCTGAATACAACTCTTTGTATTAAATGCGATACTGAAGTAAGAGAATTATCTGGCCCTAATCAAAATTTTCACCTACCTCGCTTCTTGACAACATTGTTGCAGATTTCACGAAAGCACAACAGCAAACAGCAAGCAGGCAGTGTTTAAGCTAGATTTCTGTTTCTGAATAGAATTTCCAAACTGTATTCAAAGTGTTGCATACTAAATGGTGCAGTGTGGTAATAGACTACTTAATGACGAACCTTCTTTAAACAGTGGTATGGGGAGAGTAACTATTCGTATGAAATGATATTCCAAGACAATGAAATTAGAATAACGTATGTTTTCAAAGGGAAAAAATAAAATTTCGCGTGATCTTCGAGCATAACTTTGATCCGTACAATACTACGCTTAAGGCCACATATTACACTAACAATCTGCCAGTGCACGCTTAGTATGCTTGCGACGTGTACTGAAATCTACATCTGACCTAAAAAATCTAAATATATACAGTCAGTGAGCCTCACAAAGCAGAAATCTTTCAACGGGGACTGGATGTTTGTGGGGAGGCACTTGTGCTTCCGTTGTTTCTATTAACCATTGATCGCTGTTGTTTGAGATGGCTACTGGTTATGGAAAAGTGGACCCTTCATTCAGTTAAAAAATGTTAGATACAACTTCCAATACAAAACCAATTATCCACTTAGTAAACATCGTCTCCAGTGCCTGGGCGGGCACAATCGCGCCGTTTTTATCATTTGCTCTACAGTGACATATCTCTCATCGATGACGGTAATTACTGATCAATTTGTCCCTTTCATATTGCACCAGTTTGTATGTGCACTGTCCTGATTTCCATGCTTAAGCGAACTCAGTTAAGCCCGGTTTATATAAATAATTTTTGTAATCTGTTTATGTCAAAAATACACACTAAAATATTTCTTTCTTTTTCTTTGTTATATGTCTTCGAGGAAGTCTCCGAGAAGGTGTTGTGGTGGTCGACCCGAATCAGGTCATCTAACACCCGACGGCTGTTATCTGCGAGATTATCGCTCCACCATTGTTAAAATCCTATGATTTATTGTTAAAGAATTGGATCATAAAAGTGTTTTGTGTGTTATGTACTTTTAGATTTTTCATACGTGATTTGTACTTGCCATACGCTAAATAAATAAATAAATAAAAGTGTTGTAAAACATAAAGACTTCTAGTTGGACTTCCGAACTGTACGAATGTTGTCCGTTGTGCATGTATGTTGTAATGTGAAAAAATATTTTTTTTAAAATAAAAAATATTCAGTTCACTGATTAACTTCTGCTGTCGTTGAAGTCTTTATTTGACTAAGAGAGTTAAGAATTATTTTTCTGAAGACTGACTTTGCTGAAATGTCTGTAACAACTTCAAGTTGAAAGGCAATATTGAGATGCAACGTGAAACAGAGGCCTACTGAAATTGCTGAAGACATTTCTCATAATTAAACTGTATTTTCTGGAAACTTGTAGTTGAAGCTGATTGAATTTTTACATGATTTTGATTCTGGGGCAGGTTTGAGGGAAAGTGCCCT
The DNA here is from genome assembly GCF_023864275.1 of Schistocerca cancellata. Lineage (NCBI taxonomy): Eukaryota > Metazoa > Arthropoda > Insecta > Orthoptera > Acrididae > Schistocerca > Schistocerca cancellata. The sequence continues at coordinate 159,791,350 of NC_064627.1, read as the reverse complement.
AATAAAAGTGATTTCATTAATTTCAGGACGGCAAAAAGTGATCTCAGAATTTTTAAAATTGTTGTGTGATAAGTAATTGAAGAGCTTAATTATCAAAAAATGCTTGAGATCAATATTGATCTTCGTAGTGATCTCTTATTGCAGCAAACCAGAAGGGACTTTCAAAACTATTAAAGGCGATAAACTATGTTTGAACATTGAGAGATAATCGTTACGCTACAGCACTGTTAAACAATATCGCTGGTAGTCAGATTTTTGCTAACTCGACGCTGCATTATGTCACATACCGCTACACAGCTAGAGACTTACGGCGACACAATATAAGCCACAGTTTGAACCTCTCCTTTTCTCTAGGTCAGAAAAACGATAATGCAAAATTCAAGAAACTTAGTCCGGAGTAAAACTACAAATTAAATTTATCGCCAAGCAGGGATAAAGACTTCGAGTGATGCTTCGTCATACTCCGATACACACCATCACTATTGTATGCAGAGGAGTATATTATAAAAGACGACAACTTCTTAACGTCGTAATCCAGCATTTAAGGGGGCGGGATACCCCACCGTCGTCTTATTTTATAACACATGTAAACATAATGCTGTATTATACGCTAACGGAAAAAAAATTGTCACACCAAAAAGTAATTAGTACGGTAATGAAATTTCGGGAACAGGTTTGTCTAGATAACATATGTAAGTAATTAACCTTGCAAGATTACATGTTTCAACCTATTCCTCATAGAAATTAAAAAGGAGAGAGAGGGAGAGAGAGAAAGAGAGGAAGGGACATGTCCTGATGTTGTTCTCGTTACACGTACCGGTATGTTTAGTGTTGCCGTATCTACTTGGGGAGTTTTGAGTTTTATTATTATTTTTCAAAAAGTGTTAAGTTCATATCGCCAACACGCGATCGTAGCCCTAATTTTTCGGGTACTCAGGTTTTGGATTTTATCGTTATTTTAAGTGCATTGCGTTACTATATTAATAGTATGCATATACGAATATTAGTGTACCACATAGCTTTAGTGACTCTGTAGCTGTGATCTGTAGCTAATAGTATATTATTGTTATCGTGTGGATAAATTTTTGCTAAACGATAGTGAACAACCATGAGCGTGAAGTGTTTGAGCCGCCGTAGGAAAGTGAGTTCTTGGGTTCTGTGCAACTGTTGTGACAGTTGGAGAGGGGGAGGGGAGGAATATAGTGATATGGGAATTGGGGAAGTAAATGGGTCTCTTCGATGGTACTGCAGAGTATGTTCAAAGGATAGGAAAGTAGCTGAACAGGAAGGGGAGATTAGAGCCCTTATTGCTGAATTAGGTAGTGCTAGGGAGAAACTGATACGGTTATGGGAAGAGAATGAATACAGGTGGGGAATGGTAGCAAGGAACAGAGGCTACAGAAAGAGAAAAGTATCTGACAGTATTATCCCTGTCACAAATAATGGATTGGCCTTGCTACCTCAGTTACCTAAAGTAGAGGCTCCAGTAGATGAAAGTATAATTATTCCTTAATAGACTTTCAGCAGGAAACCAATTGTCTCAGAAAAATAGAAAGTAGGAGGAAAGTTGTGGTGTTAGGTAGTAGCCACAGAAGATATGTGGGCTCGATCTTGCAGGAAAAATTAGGTGTCAGATACCACGTCACAAGTTTTTTCCAGCCCAGTGCATGTCTTAGTCAAGTGACAGATCATTGTGCAAGGATTTTACAAAGCATGCTCATGTTGTGATATTGGTGGAGCAGGAAAGGTATCAATGGGTACAACATTGAGCGTAACTTGGTAATGATAGCATTTGCAAAACAAAGCATGTGAATGTTGGGTTGGTTCCTGCTTTCATGCGGTATGATCGGATACAATTGAGCAGCCTTGTCAGGAGGGTCAATACTGAAGTGGATCAGCTACTTTGGCGGGCTACTTTGTCAGATATGAACTGCGTTCCTGTTGGTACTGTTGTAGGTGGGACTGCATGACCTGCATCTCAGTAGGAAAGAGAAGGACAGATTGGCTGGTACCATAGCAAAATCTTTAAGGGGGCTCTGCAACTCATGGGAGTGCCTCTTTTTTCGACTAAGATCAGTGACCAATGATTCAACACTGAATTAAATTAAGCTTAATGAGAACCTCATACAGGTAGGTACTTGTTAGAAAATGCAAGGCTGTGTATAGAAGATTCAATGCCTGCCCATTTGATGAAACTGGAATTCAACCCCCCCCCCCTTCTTGTACTGAGATTAGGAGAATAATAAATTCACTCATGAGTAAAAGTTCGTGTGGACTTGATAGCATTTCCAACAGCGCACTAAAGAAGTAGGATTCTCAGCCACACATGTAGTAGATCACTGAAACAGAGCATCTTTCTGGATAGACTGAAATTTGCTGCTGTTGAAGCATTGCCTAAAAAGGGGGATAGATCTGATGCTAACAACTACTGTCCAGTCTCTCTTCTGACAGCTTTATCCGAAATTGTTGAAAATGTATTGTATTTAAGAATGGCTTCACATATTTGTAAAAACGAAGTACCAAAAAAATGTCAGCTTGTTTTTCCTAGATGTTTTTCAACAGAAAACGCTGTATATGCGTCACTGATGAAGTTTTAGAGGCTCTAAATAACCCAACATCTCCCACTGGGATTTTTGTGATCTCTCAAAGACTTTTGACTGTGTGAAGTATGAAAATCTTATAGATTAAGTGTTGTCGTATGAGTGCGACAGTGCACAAATGGTTTAATTAATATTGAAGTGGAAGAATGCAGAAGGTTGAAATTAATAATACAGACAGTCTGCAAAAATCAGCAGTCCTCTTACTGGAGAGGTATCAAGAACAGTGTCCCACATGGTTTTGCCTTGGGTCCTTATTGGTCTTAATATGTACTAATGGCTAGCTACTCTATATTCATGAAGAAACAAAGCTAGTTCTTTTTGCTGCTGACAGAAGTACAGTAATCGCACTGAAAAGACGTGAATTAGCTGAGGTAACTGTAAAAAATGTCTTCCAGAAAATTATTAAGTGGTTATCTGCAAACAGACACTTACCAAATTTTGAGAAAACACATTATATACAGTTCTGTACAGTAAATGGCATAACACCACTGATAAACATAAACACCAAACAGAAGTCTCTTGCTAAGGCGGAATATTCTAAATTTCTGTGGTTGTGCACTAATGAGAAATTGAAATAGAAGAAAATATTTAATGATCTGTTGAAACGTGTGAGTTCAGCTACTTATGTTATTAGGGTGATTGCAAATTTTGGAAACAAACATATCGGTAAATTATCTTACTATTCCTTTTTTCATTTATTGCTTTCATACGGCATCATATTTTGGGGTAATTCACCATTAAGAGAAAAGTATTCACTGCACAAAAGCATGTAATCAGAAGAATAGCTGGACCCTACACAAGAGCACCGTGCAGACGTTTATTTGATGAACTAGGGATATTCACAGTGTATTCACAATACATATATTCACTTATTAAATTTATTATTAATAGCTTATCCCAGTTCAAAAATAATAGTAAAGTGCCTAGCTACAACACTAGCAGAAAGTTTGATCTTCGCTATTCTGGGCTAAGTCTCACTTTGGAACAGTGATGGGTGAATTATGCTGCCAAAAGTCTTTCGTCATTTACCAAACAACATTAAAAGTCTGACAGATAGGCAACCAGCATTTACAAACAATCTAAAACCATTTCTGAAAGACAAGTGCATCTACTGAATAGATGAATTTTATGTATTAAGTAGTAATTGCAAAACAAAAATAATTATATCGTCTAAAGAAACCTTAATTTATACTGGCACGTTCCACAACATTAAGAAATGTGGTGTTCATGATCTATGGGACAAGAATTTATGTAATATAATGCATGCGTCTATTCTACTAACGTGATGAATGTGGCCGCACAGGAGTAGACCAGGAGGCTGTTCTGTTTTGATGTATTCCACGATATTTCCACTGTCTCTGACCCATAAGAGAAATTCATACTTCAAACATGATATGGTCACATCTTTCTTTGTTACAGGAATGCCAACTCAAGTTACTATATTAGTTTGTGTAACACTACAGATTTCTTATGATTAGATCGTCCTCAAATGCACATATATGATTTGTGGATAAGGAAGATATATATAGTAGGGAGGCGTATTTCTCAGAAAATCATCAAACATATTGACAAACTGAACTGAAAAATTAATGTAAGCTTGGAAATTTTGGAGCAAATGCTATAAACCAGATAAAATACTCACAGTATCTCAGTCATCAAATTAGTATAATTTCCACACATTAAAGAAGCAGATAACGAAAAAAATCAGCTCACAAGCTTCACGAAAGGGTATTGTTGTTAGCGAAAAGAAGTTAATGTCCTACTAACATCGACGTCGCTAGAAAAGGATTAGTAGACAAACAAGAGAGTGACTGGGCAAATAATAGCCGCTGTCAAGTCAGTAAACGCATTCTATCATTCATCTGAAGTGATTCGCCACCAATTCCTGAAATCTAAACTGTAATAGAAGGACAAAGATTTCAACTCCCGCCTTCCAGACAAGTCACGTGCCTTAAGTAGTTGCCATTTCCCTCAGAGGACTTACATACTCTTTCTTCACTGTCATATGACAGGAATCTTAAACTGACTTAACAAACGTTTAATAAAAGATAATTCATTTCTACGTGCAGTTAGATACAATTTCGTTATAGTCTTTAGAAATTAGATTATTAGCTCTGAATTTCGTGCAGTGCCGCGCGGGATTAGCCGATCGGTCTTGGGCGTTGTAGTCTTGGACTGTGTGGCTGGTCGCGACCGAGGTTCGAGTCCTCCCTCGGGCATGGGTGTTTGTGTTTGTCCTTAGGATAATTTAGGTTAAGTAGTGTGTAAGCTTAGGGACTGATGACCTTAACAGTTAAGTCCCATAAGATTTCACACACATTACATTTCGTGCAGTCTTTACTGGAGATCGTAAGTTTCCTGGGCTAGGATTCGAACGTCCAACACCAGCCGTTGCAACCAAACGGTTCAGCTCACGTACCGACTCAAACATGGATACTCTTCGTTTTTGGCTACTGGCTATTATTAAATGTGTCAGTTGGTTCTTAGGCGCACTTGGACAGCTGAGCTGAAAAGCATCAACCCAGGAGCCACGTTTTGTGTGTTCGAATTCTTCTCCGGTTCAAATCTTCTATTTATATTTTCTACAAGTTAGACAGACATGGACACTAACTACTAACCGTATTTTCATCCGATGTTTTTCGAGATTATGTAACTCCAAGAAAATACACCATTCAGCGATGATCTCCGAACTCACATTGCGGCACGTTCGAAACGTATTTCCCTATGAGCTTCCATTACGTGGCGAAGGGCATTTATCGTAAAAGCTTTGAGGGTGTGGGGCATCGGAATATACGCCTGGCCGCTAATGACGCACGGGAGTGATGTCCAGTCATTGTACATCCAGCTGGCTTTTGCAGTTAGCGACACACTGAATAAATGCCAATTTTTAATATTCTTTAACCGAAACTAACTGTTGAGTTTGACCGATGCAGCTGGGAACCGGCTAAAAATTAACTACAGCTTCGTGGCTGACAGAGCATAAAATGTAGCTTTATACGTAGCTCTAACACGGATCATTATGGAGAACCCGTTGAACCACATGACAACAAACAGAAACTGAATCCACTGTGAGAAGATTATATAACTTTGACACACGCCCTGTAACTTCGGCAGCGATGCGCCGTGGTAGTACGTTTGACTATGCAGTGAAGAAGTAAATGCCTCCAATTGTTAATTTACAGCTCTTTGTGACGAACTCTGAACTTTATGTACAGTAAATTAAAAAACCAAATAATTTAGTTACTGTGAATAACGTGAAAATAAATAATTGAGTGAAATTATTGTGAAAAGAGTTAGTCGTGTCTCATTTCATTTTGCTCCGGCATTTATATACCAATTCTAAATAGTGCCAGGCTAAAGAGGTTGCTCACCTATAAGGCAGCTTAGTTGATGTCGTAAGCTCCAGTACTAAGGTTCGCAAACTCTACATATTCCTTCTGTCGGAATGTGAGGACGACTCACAGAATCTGTAGAAAGGTATGGACTGAAAAAGCACAGAATGAGATCTAAGGACAAATCGGCAAAGGTGAGAGTGATCGGGAGCGGTAGAAAACAGAGAAACAAGTTCTTTAAAGTCAAAAGTGGTAATGCCACAGTGCTGGAAGCAGAGTTCTACCTATGAAGGAAGAGCAAAAAGCTGTTAGAAGTGGTTTACCTCATGCAAAGCAGTTCTGCTGCAAGAACAGCACTGCTGCTGTTAGAAGTTGATAAGAAAATAAGTAAGAAGAGTGTGTCTAGTGTACAGCACTGTATGGAAATAACGTGTGGATCTTCGAGAATCTGGAGAAGATTAAACTCAGGTGTTTTCGAAACATGTTACACATTGCCCACAGTCTGTGCTATTGGAAAAGAAACCAATACATCTTTCGTCTTTAGTCTTAAGTCAATTTTTATTTTGCTTACTCGCTACCAGTTTTCGCACGCAGTACTGCCTTCATGGCATCCAATGGCACACAATAGTCACGCTTGCTTACCAAGTAGGTGTGTCAAATACATTTCACCTCTCCAGAAGATGGTGTGATGAATCTAAAATTAGAGTTTAACGTACTGTCTACAGAGGTTATTAGACACGGAGCATAAGCTTACAGAGGAAAAGGATGTTGTGAGAAGTCAGTATTGCACATATAGTCGTTTTAAGTAGGGATAGTTTCTCTAAGTTTGCTTTGTGTGTGCAGGATAATGTTGTAGTCCTCGGTCGGAGAGTTTGGGAGAAAGGGTTTGCAAGAGTGAACATCTGCTGACATTGCTTTGAAATTCCATGGAAGGAGGGTGTACACAGACGTTACCTCAGTATCACGACGGTTGTCGCCCCTAAGCTAACCGATGACGTCCAAATTTATGAAGCACATTCCAGCCTCTTTAATGTGAGCACCGACTATGTTCGATATCAACGTGCAATAACCACTCACAAGCACCAGGTTGGGGTTGTTTGAGGAAGGAGACCAGACAGCGAGGTCATCGGTCTCATCGGATTAGGGAAGGATGGGGAAGCAAGTCGGCCGTGCCCTTTCAAAGGAACCATCCCGGCATTTTCCTGGAGCGATTTAGGGAAATCTCGGAAAACCCAAATCAGGATGGCCGGACGCGGGATTGGACCGTCGTCCTCCCGAATGCGAGTGCAGTGTCACAAGTACCAGGTGGTAGTATTGGCAGTGGAGGATATATACGGTTTGTCGGGAAGGATGCGTAATGCAGGATTGGGGCAATATATCTAACGTCCAAAAGGGCACAATCATTTGGTTTCCGGACGAAGAATGGAAACATTTCCGAAATGGCCACATTTGTAGAATGGTCGCATGCCACCACAGTTAAAGTAAACCGTGCATGTTATAATGGCGCTATCAAAAACCGGCAACTGTGGTTCACCATGGGCCATTGATGACACAGGTAAACGACGGCGTCAGAGACGTGCACGGATAAACAGGCGAGCAACTGACTGCCCAGATAAACCAACGAGCTACCAACATTGTCTTTTCAACGACTGTTCAACGAGCGAAGCTGCGTATGGGTGTTCACAGTAGGAGTCTGGTTCATGCACCCATGCTGACTGCTGTTCATTGGCGACGAAGGTTGGTACTTGTAGTCCGGTACCGCTACTGGGCGCCCATTGAGTGACGACGGGTGGCCTTTTATGCTCCCTCGGACAAATGGCTGATGGCGTGAAACGCCTGAAAGCAAACACCTTGCAACAACGTTATTGTCTGGGGAATATTTTCATGGCATTCGCTGGGTGAACTCGTCATTACGGAAGGCACAGTGGATCAACAGATCAACACAGGTACTCATCTGTTGTGGGCGACCATGTGTTCCCTACATGTAGTTTCTTTTTCCTTGGAACGATGTCATCTACCAGCAGGACAATGGGTGTCACACAGGTCGTAGTGTACGTGTGTGATTCGAAGAGCACCAACATGAGTTTACCGTACTCCCCTGGCCATCAAACTCCATTGATTTAAAACCGATCTAGAATCTGTGAGACCACTTCTATCGAGCTGTTCACGGTATGGATCTTCAACAAAGTTATCTAGCGCAAGTGGGCAAGGCACTGGGGTGGGTATGTCCCCAACTCCCCATCTGTAGCTTTCAGAACCACACTGATTCTTCCGGAACATCCCACAGTAGTACGTTTTTCACATGCCATTATTGTCACAATATTTCACACGATAACACAGAAAAGCACAATTTGAAGAGCAAAATATGAAAACACATTAGCATAGCACTGAAAATAATATCTAGTTAATTGCAAGCGCAGCTGCGAATTACTTGGTGCAAATCTACATGCATGCCACAACTGTTTTACTGCACAACAATGAAAGGCTGCAACTACAAAGGAGATTCTCTCTACAATTACGCGCTAGAAATAAACAAAATCTACACTAATTACACAAACTACAAGAAAAAATCAGAAGATTCCAGTGAGGTATCCTCGGCTAAGGATCGACATATGAAACGTCCCATTATAACAATTTATATACGACTGTGCTTAAACAGACACACAATATTTTTAGCGCAACGCAATCTGACTTTCAAAAATCCCTACAAAAGAATGGCCCTGACTAACATAAACCTATACCTTTCACAAATCACTTACCTCACCAAAAATCTTCGTTACTCGAACTGCAATACGGCGAGCGCCACTACTGCCAGCTAAATAAAAGATTCAAACTACTGAAGGCACTAACTACGGATAGGCATAGTTAGCAAATGAAAGATTTTAATAGAGAACAAACAATGTATTTACCTTAATAGTCATCAAAAGTCATAATATATACAGCAGCTCATGACATCCATTTTTACAAATTTCAAAACTCCGCCATTTCTCTCCCCACATCCACCACTGCTGGCGACTGACCTCCCACTGCGCAACGCTACGCGCTGTTAACATCCAGCTGCCCAACACTACAATGGCAGACAACAATGCAAACTAGCCGCAGACTGCACACAGCACAGCCAGTGATTTTCATACAGAGAGCGCTACGTAACGTTGCCAATAAGAAAACATAAACAGCCTACTTACATAGCCTACTTACAATGGGATTTAACAGCTACGGTCATCAGTCCATAAGCTTACACACTACTTAATCTAAATTATCCTAAGGACAAACACACACACCCATGCCCGAGGGAGGACTCGAACCTCCGCCGGAATCAGCCGACACGTGGTCATTTTATGTGACTGGACAATGTATACGCAGGGCTTGGCTAGAAATGAAAGTGACAGAAGTAAGAACAATACTACATATAATCCATCTTGATTGCAAAAATGTTTATTCACAGGACCGGCTTCGGTTCCTGTAGAACCATCATCAGATCTGAAACGATAATGATACTAATTTACTATTTCACCCCATCCAGTCAACATCATATGTATCAGAACATACCTGGAGTTTCGGTTACAGGAGTAACCCGCCCACACACAGCAACCTTCACATGCTGCGTCACTTAAAATTTGTTGGCAGAATGCACGTCATTCATATTAATTATAAAACTATTACCGACAGGTAGCGTCTGGTACATTTGTTACATTACATATGCACATACTGTTTTAAGTAGATTTTTCTAATTAACTTTTATCTCTAAAAATACTTAATTAAAATCTGTAGATTTCAAGGTGAAAATCTGTACTTGTCAAAATTAAAATACACAATAAAATTATCATTTTTGTACGATTTAAAACAAAGGGCGATTTCTATATCCATGCCGCTGGAGTAGACTTGTTTTCCTCCATGGTCCGCTTCCGTGGTTCCGGCTATTCCGCTGTTGTGCCGCGAGCCGTTCAGTCGTCTGATGTCGATCGCGCACGGTAAGAGGGCCGCGCAGGAGGGCGCCATCTCTCATCCTTCGGCTTCTATACGCTACAGTGATCTCAGTCAGTATTTTTTTTTTTTTTTTTTTTTTTTTTTTTTTTTTTTTTTTTTTTGATGCGGCCCGCCACGAAATCCTTTCCTGTTCTAACCTCTTCATCTCAGAGTAGCACTTGCAACCTACGTCCTCAATTATTTGCTTAACGTATTCCATTCTCTGTCTTCCTCTACAGTTTTTGCCTTCTATAGCTCCCTCTAGTACCATGGATGTCATTCCCTCATGTCTTAGCAGATGTCCTATCATCCTGTCCCTTCTCCTTATCAGTTTTTTCCACATATTCCTTTCCTCTCCGATTCTGCGAGGAACCTCCTCATTCCTTACCTTATCAGTCCACCTAATTTTCAACATTCGTCTATAGCACCACATCTCAAATGCTTCGATTCTCTTCTGTTCCAGTTCTCCCACAGTCCATGTTTCACTACCATACAATGCTGTATTCCAGACGTACATCCTCAGATCTTTCTTCCTCAAGTTAAGGCCGGTATTTGATATTAGTAGACTTCTCTTGGCCAGAAATGGCTTTTTTGCCATAGTAAGTCTGCTTTTGATGTCCTCCTTGCTCCGTGCGTCATTGGTTATTTTACTGCCTGGGTAGCAGAATTCCTTAACTTCATTGATTTCGTGACCATCAATCCTGATGTTAAGTTTCTCGCTGTTCTCATTTCTACTACTTCTCATTACCTTCGTCTTTCTCCGATTTACTCTCAAACCATACTGTGTACTCATTAGACTGTTCATTCCGTTCAGCAGATCATTTAATTCTTCTTCACTTTCACTCTGGATAGCAATGTCATCAGCGAATCGTATCATTGATATCCTTTCACCTTGTATTTTAATTCCACTCCTGAACCTTTCTTTTATTTCCATCATTGCTTCCTCGATGTACAGATTGAAGAGTAGGGGCGAAAGGCTACAGCCTTGTCTTACACACTTCTTAATACTAGCACTTCGTTCTTGGTCGTCCACTCTTATTATTTATTCCTTCTTGGTTGTTGTACATATCGTATATGACCCGTCTCTCCCTATAGCTTACCCCTACTTTTTTCAGAATCTCGAACAGCTTGCATCATTTTATATTGTCGAACGCTTTTTCCACGTCGACAAATCCTATGAATGTGTCTTGATTTTTCTTTAGCCTTGCTTCCATTATTAGCCGTAACGTCAGAATTGCCTCTCTCGTCCCTTTACTTTTTCTAAAGCCAAACTGATCGTCACCTAGCGCATTCTCAATTTTCTTTTCCATTCTTCTGTATACTATTATTGTAAGCAGCTTCGATGCATGAGCTGTTAAGCTGATTGTGCGATAATTTTCGCACTTGTCAGCTCTTGTCGTCTTCGGAATTGTGTGGATGATGCTTTTCCGAAAGTCAGATGGTATATCGCCAGACTCATATATTCTACACACCAACATGAATAGTCGTTTTGTTGCCACTTCCCCCAATGATTTTAGAAATTCTGATGGAATGTTATCTATCCCTTCTGCCTTATTTGACCGTAAGTCCTCCAAAGCTCTTTTAAATTCCGATTCTAATACTGGATCCCCTATCTCTTCTAAATCGACTCCTGTTTCTTCTTCTATCACATCAGACAAATCTTCACCCTCATAGAGGCATTTAATGTATTCTTTCCACCTATCTGCTCTCTCCTCTGCATTTAACAGTGGAATTCCCGTTGCACTCTTAATGTTACCACCGTTGCTTTTAATGTCACCAAAGGTTGTTTTGACTTTCCTGTATGCTGAGTCTGTCCTTCCGACAATCATATCTATTTCGATGTCTTCACATTTTTCCTGCAGCCATTTCGTGTTAGCTTCCCTGCACTTTGTAACGTTCCGCAACACTCACACTATTAATAAACTAAAATTTAATTGTACTATATACGCCGCTATGAAGCAATTTGTATATACTGTAATTATTTAACAAAAAATATTATTTAATTTTGTGTAAAAGACATTCGTTATCATTGTAATATTTTCTGTAGTAATATTCTCGATGTATTTATGATTGTAATATTTCTATACTCATAATGTAATTGCGAAATGTGTCATTATCTGCGATAACAAAAATGTAAAATTCAGCCACAGAGGAAAATAATGTTGTAAGATTACAAAGAGATGTTAATGGTCAGCAATAATATAAATAACACTGCATGGTGTGCGTTCTTTGTCGTCTTCCTCGAGAGCTGAGAGAGAGAGGAACGTGCGACGTAACATTTTATGAATGGGTAGATTTAATTTGTCTGTATCTAGATTTAGCCGCCATTAGAGGAGAAATTACAAACTAATGTAAGTTGAATTATTGTTGTGGTCTAAATACATTATAATTTATCAAAAGTATGTATTACTAATGTAAATTAGCTTGCCCATGTCATCTATGATATTTCTTTAAAGAATTTTCAGCATTTTTAGCAATGATCGCTGGTGTTGCTGGGCTGTGCCGCGACCGAACGATTTGCAGCGGCGGCACATTTAAAAAATTGTTCCGCTAAGAAAAATTAACCAAACCCGTGTATCGGGGGCAGATAAAAATTAGCAGTGAATTAAGAAAATGTTTTTCTTTTAGAGCGATCCTGAGACTGACGGAATATATTACTAGTTTCACATTTGTGCATTCATAGGCGGATAGTTAACGTTGAAATTTAACAATTTGTTGGTTCTTCCAAATAACTTAAATGTATAGTGAAGTGTGTTTTATCAATGATAATTAAACGTCGGCTTGGCAATATTTAACCACTTTCTGCTAATAGAGACAGTCTTGTGTTCCATAGCTAACGCCAGGAAAGAATTCAGTAAATATTAAAAAAAAAAAAAAAACACTGCATTTAGAAAATGTGTGCCAAGGCCGAATTATGTAAAGGATTTAATTCTCAACTAAATATTCTTAATCAGTTAATATGAATTTATCAGCATGAGAGGGTTGACTAAGTTCACGTAATTTTAAATGTACTTAATTCTGTCTAAATGAATTTTTATTACCACACGTAAATAAGGGGTTCTGCAACAAAGTTCGTACTGAAAGAAAGAAAAAAATAATAACAAAAAAACATTGAAACAAAAAAGTAACTATTTAATTTAATTTTTTAATTTAATTTCATTAAAACTTCCTATTTATTTCATTCCTCAGCGACTTGTATTTCTGTATTCCTGATTTTCCCGGAACATGTTTGTACTTCCTCCTACCATCAGTCAACTGAAGTATTTCTTCTGTTACCCATGGTTTCTCCGCAGCTACCTTCTTTGTACCTATGTTTTCCTTCCCAACATCTGTGATGGCCCTTTTTAGAGATGTCCATTCCTCTTCAACTGTACTGCCTACTGCGCTATTCCATATTGCTGTATCTATAGCTTTAGAGAACTTCAAACGTATCTCGTCATTCCTTAGTTCTTCGTATCCCACTTCTTTGCGTATTGATTCTTCCTGACTAATGTCTTGAACTTCAGCCTACTCTTCATCACTACTATATTGTGATCTGAGTCTATATGTGCTCCTGGGTACGCCTTACAATCCAGTATCTGATTTCGGAATCTCTGTCTGACCATGATGTAATCTAATTGAAATCTTCCCGCATCTCCCGGCCTTTTCCAAGTATACCTCCTCCTCTTGTGATTCTTGAACAGGGTATTCGCTATTACTAGCTGAAACTTGTTACAGAACTCAATTAGTCTTTCTCCTCTTTCATTCCTTGTCCCAAGCCCATATTCTCCTGTAACGTTTTCTTCTACTCTTTCCCCTACAACTGCATTCCAGTCGCCCATGACTATTAGGTTTTCGTCCCCCTTTACATACTGCATTACCCTTTCAATAACCTCATACACTTCCTCTATCTGTTCATCTTCAGCTTGAAACGTCGGCATGTATACCTGAACTATCGTTGTCGGTGTTGGTCTGCTGTCGACTCTGATTAGAACAACCCGGTCACTGAACTGTTCACAGTAACACACCCTCTGCCCTATCTTCCTATTCATAACGAATCCTACACCTGTTATACCATTTTCTGCTGCTGTTGATATTACCCGATACTCATCTGACCAGAAATCCTTGTCTTCCTTCCACTTCACTTCACTGACCCCTACTATATCTAGATTGAGCCTTTGCATTTCCCTTTTCAGATATTCTAGTTTCCCTACCAGGTTCAAGCTTCTGACATTCCACGCCCCGTCTCGTAGAACGTTATCCTTTCGTTGATTATTCAATCTCTTTCTTATGGTAACCTCCCCCTTGGCAGTCCCCTCCCGGAGATCCGAATGGGGGACTATTCCGGAATCTTTTGCCAATGGAGAGAGATCATCATGACTCTTCTTCAATTACAGGCCACATGTCCTGTGGATACACGTTACATGTCTTTAATGCAGTGGTTTCTATTGCCTTCTGCATCCTCATGTCGTTGATCATTGTTGATTCTTCCGCCTTTAGGGGCAATTTCCCACCCCTAGGACAAGAGAGTGCCCTGAACCTCTATCCGCTCCTACGCCCTCTTTGACAAGGCCGTTGGCAGAATGAGGCTGACTTCTTATGCCGGAAGTCTTCGGCCGCCAATGCTGATTATTTATCAAAATTTAGCCAGTGGCGGGGATCGAACCCGGGACCGGAGACGTTTTGGTTATGAATCAAAGACGCTACCTTTTTTTTTTTTTGTAATCTCATTTTGTTCGCTTTTGTTCGTTGAATCTGCTCGGGACGGACGTCGTAAGACATCCGTTTAAGTTCGTTTTTGATCGAGTAACTCAGTTTTTTGTTACAGAGGGCTGCTAACCCTCTGACCGAACACGCTGAGCTACCGTGCCGGCAGCCCTAGACCACGGGTATTTCTTCGAGTCAGTCGTTATAAATACTGATGTAAGCGTTATGATTGAACTCACTTTGCTCCTTGTGGATTAAATCCGGATCTTTCGTTTTGTGGGTGTATATTTCAATTTCTTCCAAAATGTTAAAAAACCGTCCCTTATGAGCTCTATGTACGATGTCTAAATGTTGTTCAATGTTCGTGACTGAGTGCTTTAAGGCAGCAATATGCGCCCCAAACGCTGTTTTGTTTTGAGAGTAGGTGTGCTCCCTGAATCTGGTTTCAAAGTTCCTCCCAGGCTGCCCTATACGTTGTTTACAGCAGTCATCACACATCACATTTGATCTTACACTCCTGGAAATGGAAAAAAGAACACATTGACACCGGTATATCAGACCCACCATACTTGCTCCGGACACTGCGAGAGGGCTGTACAAGCAATGATCACTCGCACGGCACAGCGGACACACCAGGAACCGCGGTGTTGGCCGTCGAATGGCGCTAGCTGCGCAGCATTTGTGCACCGCCGCCGTCAGTGTCAGCCAGTTTGCCGTGGCATACGGAGCTCCATCGCAGTCTTTAACACTGGCAGCATGCCGCGACAGCGTGGACGTGAACCGTATGTGCAGTTGACGGACTTTGAGCGAGGGCGTATAGTGGGCATGCGGGAGGCCGGGTGGACGTACCGCCGAATTGCTCAACACGTGGGGCGTGAGGTCTCCACAGTACATCGATGTTGTCGCCAGTGGTCGGCGGAAGGTGCACGTGCCCGTCGACCTGGGACCGGACCGCAGCGACGCACGGATGCACGCCAAGACCGTAGGATCCTACGCAGTGCCGTAGGGGACCGCACCGCCACTTCCCAGCAAATTAGGGACACTGTTGCTCCTGGGGTATCGGCGAGGACCATTCGCAACCGTCTCCATGAAGCTGGGCTACGGTCCCGCACACCGTTAGGCCGTCTTCCGCTCACGCCCCAACATCGTGCAGCCCGCCTCCAGTGGTGTCGCGACAGGCGTGAATGGAGGGACGAATGGAGACGTGTCGTCTTCAGCGATGAGAGTCGCTTCTGCCTTGGTGCCAATGATGGTCGTATGCGTGTTTGGCGCCGTGCAGGTGAGCGCCACAATCAGGACTGCATACGACCGAGGCACACAGGGCCAACACCCGGCATCATGGTGTGGGGAGCGATCTCCTACACTGGCCGTACACCACTGGTGATCGTCGAGGGGACACTGAATAGTGCACGGTACATCCAAACCGTCATCGAACCCATCGTTCTACCATTCCTAGACCGGCAAGGGAACTTGCTGTTCCAACAGGACAATGCACGTCCGCATGTATCCCGTGCCACCCAACGTGCTCTAGAAGGTGTAAGTCAACTACCCTGGCCAGCAAAATGAAGCGTCGTCTCACGCGGTCTGCACGTCCAGCACGAACGCTGGTCCAACTGAGGCGCCAGGTGGAAATGGCATGGCAAGCCGTTCCACAGGACTACATCCAGCATCTCTACGATCGTCTCCATGGGAGAATAGCAGCCTGCATTGCTGCGAAAGGTGGATATACACTATACTAGTGCCGACATTGTGCATGCTCTGTTGCCTGTGTCTATGTGCCTGTGGTTCTGTCAGTGTGATCATGTGATGTATCTGACCCCAGGAATGTGTCAATAAAGTTTCCCCTTCCTGGGACAATGAATTCACGGTGTTCTTATTTCAATTTCCAGGAGTGTATATACACCTGAATCCTGAAATTTATTCCTACTACTACATATTGCACGTATGTTCTGGTACGTTTGATGTTGATCAGATGGGATGAAAAAGGTTTGCATTTGTGAAATAGTAAATTAGTATCATTATTGTTCAGATCTGAAGATGGTTCTAGAGGAACCGAAACCGGTCATGTGAATGAACATTTTTGCAATTAAGACGGATTATAAGTAAAATTGTATAACCAGTGAATGTGGTATCCCAGCAGGCATTATGTCTGTTTTTGCAAGGATGTAAGAACTCCAGACAGCCAAGTGTTTTGAAAATACTGAATGTTTGAAAAAGAACTCCTTGGTTTTAAGTGAAAATTTAATGGGGAAATTAATGAAAAATTACATCAGTGAGGACATATGATGAATGATAATTGCTCCAAGTTCTGTTTAATGTTAGTTGACTTCAACGTGGGATCCATGTGTAGCCCTGCACGCGTCGAGACGATATTACACTTCTCGCCACGTATTCACCAACATTTCAGGTGCAACTGTCCCAAGCGCCGTGACGATTCTTTCCTGTAACTAATTGATGTCCCTGATCTGTACACAACATTTTTTATTTGGCCACAAAAGAAAAAGTCCAGTGAGGTTAATATGGGCTTCGTGGTAGACAAGGTATTGGGCCAGCCCTGCCTATCCACCTTCCTGGAACGTGAGTGTCAAGAGCTGATCGCACATGGTTACTGTAATGAGGTGGGGTGCCATCTTGTTGGAAAAACACAAGCCCCTTTTCCGATCAATATCATCCCTTCGGGGAAGGACGTCCTCTGTTGAACAACATCTTCAGAAGTCCTCGGTCTACCTGGTGATTTTGCTTTTAAAACACTATCGGTTTCCTTGAAAGACTTCAGACAATGACGGATAGTTTTTGCTGTAGCTGGTCCACCACCATACTGACGTCTAAAATCACGTTGCACAGTTATGACTGACTCAGATTTCACAAGCCAAATAACACACCGCGCTTTCTGTTGCGGAGTACACATTGTTGCTGAGTTGCTCTGCACAGCACTGCACGCACGCCTGGACTGAACTGAGGGAACGGAGGGAAAAAACCAGCACTGGTACCGTCTCAGTGTCAAGCAGAGCGGGGAACTGCAGGGGAGCCAAACTTGGAGAGTCGATGAATCGAACACGACAAAGTAGAAAAGTGTTTGTCACTTTTTACAGATTCTAGGAGACATTAAAACCAAGATGTTTGTTTTCAATCACAATCTATATCATTTTTGGCGAAAGTTGGTACAAGCGTGAGCCATTTACATTTGTGTACATTTGAAGTAGCGGCTGGCGCAGCGGAAGGCGTAGAAAATGGTAGTCCGATGGTCGTGGGCTCGTGTCTCTACGCAGAGTCTTTTTTTATTTCTAGTTTTTAACTTATTGACAATGCCAGTAAACCGAAATAAGGCAGAAGGGCACGAAACTTTGAGACTGTACATTTATTTCTAGGAAGGGATTGTACCTGTACACGACAATGTCTTATATACACTACTGACCATTAAAATTGCTAAACCACGAAGATGACGTGCTACAGACGCGAAATTTAACCGACAGGAAGAAGATGCTGTCACATGAAAATGATTAGCTTTTCAGAGCATCAGAGCATTCACACAAAGTTGGCGCCGGTGGAGACACCTACAACGTGCTGAGATGAGGAAAGTTTCCAACCGATTTCTCATACACAAACACCAGTTGACCGGCATTGCCCGGTAAAACGTTGTTCTGATGCCTCGTGTAAGGAGGAGATATGCGTACCACGACATTCCCGACTTTGATAAAGGTCGAATTGTAGCCTATCGCGATTGCGGTTTATCGTATCGCGACATTTCTGCTAGCGTTGGTCGAGATCCAATGACTGTTAGCAGAATACGGAATCGGTGCGTTCAGGAGGGTAATACGGAACGCCGTGTTGGATCCCAACAGCCTCGTATCACTAGCAGTCGATATGACAGGCATCTTATCCGCATGGCTGTAACGGATCGTGCAGCCACGTCTCGATCCATGAGTCAACAGATGACGTTTGCAACAACTGTCTGCACGAACAGTTCGACGACGTTTGCGGCAGCATGGACTGTTAGCTCGGAGACCATGGCTGTTGTTACCCTTGACACTGCATCACAGACAGGAGCGCCTGCGATGGTGTACTCAACGACGAACACGGCTGCACGAATGGCAAAAAGTCATTTTTTCGGATGAATCCAGGTTCCATTTACAGCATCATGATGGTCGCATCCGTGTTTGGCGACATCGCGGTGAACGCACATTGGAAGCGTGTGCTCGTCATCGCTATACTGGCGTATCACCATGCGTGATGGTAGGGGGTGCCATTGGTTACACGTCTCGGTCACCTCTTGTTAGCATTGACGGCACTTTGAACAGTGGACATTATATTTCAGATGTGTTACGACCCGTGGCTCTACCCTTCATTCAATCCTTGCGAAACTATACATTTCAGTAGGATAATGTACGACCACATGTTGCAGGTCCTGTACGGGCCTTTCTGGATAGAGAAAATGTTCGACTGCCACCCTGGCCAGCACATTCTCCAGATCTCTCACCAATTGAGAACGTCTGGTCAATGGTGGCCGAGCAACTGGCTCGTCACAATACGCCAGTCACTACTCTTGATGAACTGTGGAATTGTGTTGAAGCAGCGTGGGCAGCTGTACCTGTACACGCCATCCAAGCTCTGTTTGACTCAATACCCAGGCGTATCAAGGCCGTTAATAAGGCCAGAGGTGGTTGTTCTGGGTACTGATTTCTCAGGATCTATGCACCCAAATTGCGTGAAAATGTAATCACATGTCAGTTCTAGTATAATGTCTTTCTCCATTGAATACCCGTTTATCATCTGCATTTCTTCTTGGTGTAATGGTCAGTAGTGTAAAATTATATAGTTTTACTATCGTACAGTTCACGCATGTGCTGGGGTGATATTTACCACAGGGGAGCTATAAATCCTTTTAGCATCTTGTACACGTTTTAAACACTGTATTTTTACAATTACATGTGGTTTTCGAGTTAATGTAGAAAAGCAAACATGATTTACTTTCATAAATTTAATTCGATTTAATTTCATAAAAGGCTCTGTCTCATAGCACAGCGTGGCATATAACCACACGTAACGCTTCATTTCACCAAATATTGGAAATGGAATGTATTCTGATGCATTCTTCTTAGAATGTGATTTTGTATTTCTCTCTCGATGACATGATAGCAGTTTTGTAGCAGTTATTCACCTGAAGATAAAGCTAAACATCGCAGGGTGGCACTAGCAAAAGTATTTGTTGGGAGATCACTTTAATACTGCATTATAGTAATCCTTTATCCTCCAAAATCTCGTTGTGTAATTTTTTTTTTCTCCATACGTGACAGTCAACGGAAGAAATTTGTTCTTCGTTACACTACTCAAAAGTCTTTGTGTTTTTGCAGTATTGAGGACCGTCCTCTGTTTTGTCACGGGCTAATCCACCAATGTTTCTTTTACTTCTCCATGCCATGTCTTTTACGAAAATACAAATGAATAGAAATTACTGAGCATTATTTCGGTTTATTTGCAGTGTAAGTAAAGTAAAAACAGAACATAAAAAAATTTTCGCATATGGATTTCTTCCTATGATCTTTCTGTATTCCAGGCTACGTCATGCGCTGCCTGTAAGCTATGGTAACATAAAAGGCTCGTGGCTGACCCGAGTCCTTGTGTGTGTCTGTGTGTGTGATCAAAAGTATCCGGATACCTGGCTGAAAATGTCTTCCAAGTACGTGCTGCCCTCCATCGGTAATGCTGGAATACAGTATTTCAGTATCGTGCTGGACCAACCTTACTCTTGATGACAGCTTCCACTCGCACAGGAATACGTTGAATCACGTGTTTGAAGGTTTCTTGGGGAATGACAGCTCATTCTTCAAGGAGTGCTGCACTGAGGAGAGATATCGTTGTCGGCCGGTGAGGCCAGGCACGAAGTCAGCATTCCAAAACATCCCAAAGTTGTTCTAGAGGACTCAGGTCAGGAATGAGTGCAGGCCAGTCGATTACATGGATGTTATTACGGTGTAACCACTCCGCCACGGGCCGTGTATTATGAATTGGTGTTTGATCGTGTTGAAAGATGCAATCGCCATTCCCGAATTGCTCTTCAACAATGGGAAGCAAGAAGGTGCTTAAAACATCAGTTTACGCCTGTTCTGTGATAGTGCCACGCAAAACAACAGGGGGTGGAAGCCCCCTCCATGAAAAACACGATCACACCCTAACGCCACCTCCCCCGAACGTTACTGTTGGCCCCACACACGCGGGCAAATAACGTTCACCAGGCATTCGCCATATCCGCATTCTGACATTGGATCACCACATTGTGTACCGGGATTCTTCACTCCACGTGACGTTTTTCCACTGTTCAATCGTCCAATGTTTACGCTCCTTACACCAACGAGGTGACGTTTGGCAGTTACCGCCGTGATGTGTGGCTTATGAGCAGCAGCTCGAGCATGAAATCCTAGTTTTCTTACCTCCAACCTAACTGTAACAGTACTTCCGGTGGATCCTGATTCAGTTTGGAATTTCTGTGTGATGGTCTGGATAGATGTCTGCCTCTTACACATTACGATCCTGTTCAACTGTCGGCGGCCTCTGTCAGTCAACAGACGAGGTCGGCCTGTACGCTTTTGTGCTGTACGTGTCCCTTCACTTTTCCACTTCACTCTCACATCGGAAACAGTGGATCTAGAGATGTTTAGAAGTGTGGAAATCTCGCCTACAGACGTATGACACAAGTAACACCCAATCACCTGATCTCGTTCGAATTCTGTGAGTTCCGCAGAGGGCCGCATTCTGCTCTCTGACGATGTCTACAGACTACTGATGTCGCTGATATGGCGTACCTAGGATTGTTCCGCTTCCGTCACTTTCATTTCTGGCCAAGCCCTGGAAAGGGTTAGGAAAATTTACCTTTGCGTTTATGAATGTTAACAATAACGTTTAGCGGCAGCTGGGGCAAAGATAACTTTGCAGCAAGCAGCTCTGCTAGTTTGAGCGTTCACTGTAAGGAAAGAACTCGCACAAGACACACATTGGGCATTTCAGTTTCGAAGTTATTGACAGTAAAGTGGAAATAATGCTTAGATACACTGAATAATATCTAAAAGCTCACTACAGCATTCAAAATTACACGTGTGCCACATCCATTGTGTAAAAGTAAGACCTGTGTAGTACTCTTCCGTGTATATCTAGTAAGACAACAGATCTATATTTTCTTGTATTTTAATTTCCTATTTACCAGAAGACTAGCTCAGAAATGTTCCAAACTCTTAATTTAACATCATATGACAAATAATTTATTTACGCCCATCAAATTAACGTACGATTCAGTGAGACGATTCATATAAGACGTCATATGTGTAAATCGGGCAATACGCTCGAGAATTGTTAGTTTTGTATTGTGATAAGATACATCACTAGTAGAGGAGCTGTTGCATACGAGTCAGTAAAAAGTGACAGCCAATTAGAAGCCGGACCGCTGTGGCAGTGGGGAAACACACAGGTTGGAAGGGTTGAACTACAGCTACTTAAGGAAAATTAATGTTACGTTCTGGGAGATAATGTCGAAGAGGCTTGGTGTTGGGAGATGCTGAAGTGAGCACTTCGTGTGGAGACACTGTACAGACAAGATGGTCTCAGTTTCTGGGCGCTAGAGAGTCTTAGACCTCAACAGCAAAATTCTTTGTTGGAGAAGTCAATTTGGGACATTGATGTGACATCCACATGTTAGATATATACCGTCCTTGTATCAGTATTTACATTGTATAACATGCAAGTTTTTTTGAAAATGTGTAAGTATATGAGTCAGCTTCAAGAGGAAGATACTCAATGGAACGAGATAAGGTAACACCTAGCAAGTACTAACGATGCAGACTTGAGAAAAATTTATAAGTCACTGTTTTATCGTCGAACGGTTCGGTCTGGTAATTGGTGTGTTTGTTCAACCGTAGCATTTGTAGATGTTTCATTAAGTGTACAAATAACTCGTGGGGTCACTATGGTATAGCCAAGTGTGCTCAGCAAATATTGTCATACTGCTATTTCCGTAACATTAAAAGTAGAGTACAAGAGGTCATCAAACACTGAAACACATCATGATTTAGTGAATTACATCTTGTTATACCAGTAAAGTTTCTTTACCTCTTAGTCGATGACACAGGACCTTTTCCGGCGGCAAAAGGAGGAGAGAAACACGTAATAGCATTGTATGATGCGATTTCTAAATATCCGCGTATGTATGCTACTAGAAATCTAACGGCAGGCCGTACAATCAAGCGCATCGTGGGAGAATATTTTGTGAGAGAGGGTAAACCAGAAGTTATTGTAACTGATAAATTCACAAGTGCGAAGTGGAAAGAATTTCTCAGATCACATAACATAAAACATACTCATATATCCAAATTTCATGCGGAGGCCAGCCGAATAACACGGGTATTTCTTGAGTTTAAAAGTTTTATCGGAACGTATACACTGCACAGTGGATTGAATATGTGACGCCCTTTCAGCAAACAGCAATTATTATAGAAGCGTTTTACACCAGTCGAATTTATAAAATAGACCCTTAGCTAAATTTTCTGAGAAAGAGATGCCGTTAGAAGGAAACGCTAGACAATTCTTCATAACGTTGGAAGCAAAGGAGCAAGCTAGTACAAAACAGTCTGATCAAAGAATAGGTCGGACCACCACTTTTCACGTGGGACGGAAGGTGCTACTGCACGCACATCCTCAATATACCAAACACATAAAGCTTGACAAAAAATGGCAATTGATGTACACCTGACCACGGAATACCGGGATGCTATTTGTTAAGCAGTTGGATTATAACCACGCAAAAATAAGATTTATGCGCTAAACATATTAGGTCAGCACATCTTAACCACTTCAGCGCCTATAGCCCTTACGAAAAATACAAGAAACCTATAATCGTTATAGAAATTTGCAGAGTCTGTCTGACAGTAATAAATGAAAACACTTGTAGTATATATTTTCGCTTTACTACATGCAAACTATCCTTAATACTTTTGATCCGTTTGTAGCACACAGCCGGCCGCGGTGGTCTAGCGGTTCTGGCGCTCCAGTCCGGAACCGCGGGACTGCTACGGTCGCAGGTTCGAATCCTGCCTCGGGCATGGGTGTGTGTGGTGTCCTTAGGTTAGTTAGGTTTAAGTAGTTCTAAGTTCTAGGGGACTTATGGCCTGAGATGTTGACTCCCATAGTGCTGAGAGCCATTTGAACCTTTTTTTTTTTTTTTTTGTAGCACACAAAGACGGTTTCAAGTGATTAGCTGAGTGAAAAATAGAAAAATTAAACAGAGCATTTTGAGACGTAGAAATGAATATAAGAAACATTATGCAGTGAGTAGAAGATGAATTTATAACCAGTATTTCACTTGTCCTCCTAGCAAGTCGAATAAATTATTTGTGAAAACAAATAATAGTACAAGAAGATGTATGATGTTTGTATTAAACAGAAGTAGCTTGATCTAATTGCCGTGGTTTTCCTTTCCTCATGTAGTGTTGATATTTCTCTTGATTGTTTTGATGATAGTATAATTTTTCAGGTTGTTAAGGGAATTGTGAAGATTTTCAGAAGCAAATTCTTCACCCACAGAAAAACATAACTGAAAATTTTCTTAGAGCTAAAAGGCAAGGTATCAACAAAAATTAGAATGTAGATTAGATTTTCTTGTAAATGCGCTTGTATGACTTACTTGTTTCATGTCTTTATAAATATGTACATGTATATTTCTCGAACCTGTGAAAGCCAAATTTACACGACATCAGGCGTATTACAAACTGCAAATACGTGTGAAAGAGTGCGACATGAGTTGTGCAACGTACTTCAAATGTGTGGAGTTGCTACCTAGTAGTTAATAAATAGTGCTGTGCGACGATTCAAGTTCGCAGTTGCCAAGTCATTCATCATCTTCAATGTAGAAAGTTTAACGAATCTGCAGTGCCGAACTGTATAAGCGGAACAGTGACAAATGTGTACTAATGAAAAGGTGAACACGCACCAAAATTTCGATGAACATTTCATCCAGAAATAGATGGTGCAGCAGGGTCCTTCGGCGTCACTATACAGTGGAGACCGTCTTAGCTTACGTAATTCATACGTAGGTGTAAATAGTTACGCTCTGTGGAAACTACGAACTATTCACACCCCAACATGGACACAAATAATGTTCTGTGTGGTGCGGAAAACAATGGCTGTGAGGAACTTCGAACGTTGGCGCCAGCACTCGCTGACGACTTACCGACAGTAGAGAATAAAGGATAGAGAAGGTGCAAATTTTTGTTCCAAGTTAAAGGAGAGACAGCAATTGTCATACTTGATGATAATGAAATAAATTATTTAAATGTGTGTGGAAAAGGACTCCATGATATGACAAAAAATTTCAAATATTTTTCTTATTCATTTAAAGTAATTAATTTGTTTGTAATTTTAATATAATGTAAGAAAGATTTTTGTAAAATGTATGGCATACAAATAATGTGAAAAAAACGAGGTTCCCGCGTCGGTGCACATATTAGCCAGGTAGTATATTTAGGAATAATAACCAAGTATTCTAATAGTTGAATTGCCAAAATGAAATTTTCTGACCCTTCGTCCATGAAAGCAGACAACTGCACCTTGCCCCTCTGGGTACAAAACGTGAAATGTATAGATTAATAGGAAAGTAAATTTTGTACTGTGTGCTATGTATATGAATCCATAGCCCACATTAGGGGCAGGCGTTAAGGCACTTCGTAGATCTTCCAAAGAGGACATACGTAAGATAAAAAAAGCAAGTAATTCTGCGTAGTAGAAATGCTTTTAGATGAGCCATGTGATTCGCACTTTAGTTTTAACTTGGAAAAAAATAGAGCTCTGTGGTGTGTCTTGGTGAAGAGAGGATACAAAAACTTTTACTACCCTTCGTGTTGATACAGTTTTGTTAATAACATTGGATTTTGGGTTAATATAAATAACGTGAAATGAGTTACAAAGCCCGTCTATTTATTTGACAAACAGTTCATGTCACTGCATCGAAATATGTCTTTTATTAGGCGACACGGTCAACAATTAGCAACTCCTACGGCGGCCCTTATTCGAGACGACCATCGCAGCAGAACGAAGAGGAAAAGTTTCCCACTAAGAAGAAAATACAACTAAGAATATTTACTATTAAATTTCCTAAAATGTTTATTTCAGATACGTTTGATAGTTTCTGTTCTGTACCAGGCGTAAAAGTATTTCATTATCTTCCATTTATGACTTCACAGTTAAAAGCCAGAAAACATTTACATTTGGTAAACTCTAATGCATTACCCGCACAGTGGTAACAAATATGGAATGCAATAAAAATCAAAACAACTGCATCATATTGCTTGCTTGTGAACACTACTGGTAATGTCATGTAGGGTTTCGAGAAGGAGATATTAAATAACATTCAGCAAAGTCAGTGCTGCTATCAGAACTTTATTTTCAAAAGGGCACGAGACATTCGCTGATGACCCCACCAATATATCATTGTTTTTCAGGATCCTATAGAATATACAGTAACTCAGAATCATCAAATTACAGAATGATGCACCAAACATAGATCTGAAACGCGATTAGGTGTCTACTGTCTGACTTAATAGTTACAGCTTAGCGGGGATTCTCGAATGGCATTCAGGAACTGCTAACTTGGCCCTGGATGAAGCAATAATTGGGAAAGTATTGAGAGAAAGTAAGGATTAGAAACTGCGCTGTAGCTTATTGAGAACCTTGGTTTCAGTAGTTACATAGAGACGAAATGATTAAAACACCACGGGAAAGAAAATACGGCTTCAAACCAATTGAAAGACTACTTCTGTAACTAATCAACACTAACCATGTTTTCTGGCTGGCCAAAGATTAAAAAAATTTCGTCATAGCCCGTACTCTCTCTATTACCTAGAAGTACCCACCACTTAAATTAGCTTTTATTGAATAATTTGGACAGTTATTTATACTCGAAACTTCGTATCCGACCGATTTCGAGGAAGACAGGTGGAGGGAGTAGAAGATTTCGGATGCTGGATGATATTAAATATGGACGATGACGCTAGCGCATTAAGGAAGAAGCTCTGGATACAGGAATTTGGAGAGTGTCCAGTCGAGAGTTTTTGTAAGACGAATATACCAAAGATGAAGAAAAGGCTACATGTTTACTAATACTTATTCTTATGTTCATCATGTACAAGAATTTCTTCTTTTGCAAATAAATGTTTATTTAGTTTTGAACCAAATATGTTTCGCCTGTTTATACCAGGCATCATAAGTGGCCTACAGTATAAGAAAAATGATTTACTATAACATACGCAGCATTTGCGAAGCAATACTGGCCCAGTAAATTTTTTATGCACTTTAAGATGAGCAACACAGTTTAGACAATCTTACAATGACCTTTAATATCAGCTGATTTCATTCAATCTTTGTTTTATTCTGTATGGGGTCACTACAAAAATGAAGTGTACAGTACGCACAAAGATACGGCTGAAGAAGTGAAGCAATTGTAGTCTTTTCAAGATAAGCGAGATATACGAACGTTGGACAGACGACGTGATCTGAGTTACCTATCTTAAAAGTACATTGTGGGATGTCGTTCGCAGCGTTTAGTATACCCCTATGACGCTATAATCCGATATCTGGTGACTTTCAAAGAAGGGAATCACCAATATGATCCAGCATATTAATGGATATGATAATTTCACGTAAACGGAAATGTCTCGTTGAAGCTATAACCAATAGAGGAACCCCGATAAAGCATGAAATGTATAGGTACCATAACATGCGCATCGATCTATTACTGAGAGGAGGGGTCATCTATATGTAACGCAGTGATCACTAGTTCAAATAAATTTATTATCGTGAAGTTAAACATAGGGTTTATCCAAGGATATAACAGAATAAAAGTTTAATAAGTGGACAAGGGATTACAGTTTTAAAATCTAACTTTGACACAGATGGATAGGTGTGTTAAAAGCATAGTTAAGAGAATATTTTGCTGATATGACAAGGGACTGCAAGAGTGGTTAGCAGATTACAGAAGAAAAACAAGTTAGAGCACATGAAGGTTCTTCAAAGTGCATAATGAGAGCAACTAGCTGGCTGCAAATCGTGTAAACTGTTCAGTTGACTGCTGGATGGGGCGAACTAATTTTTGTTGCTACTGCATCGGTTATTCCAATACTGGCCCATCTTATCAAACTTGCGTAGCGTGAATGTGGCCGGCAGTAGGGGTAACGGCTGGATACTTAGTTCATATTGCCCCCTGCACTCAATACTCAAGTAGTGACATCTTTTTACAAGACTGAACCTACCAGATCTCCCAGCGGCAAGAGGACTGTATCTTAATGCTCTGAAACTTGGCAGTTCCTGTCAAGTCAAGAATCTAGGCAATCGCTAGAAGCAAATATTGTGAGCCCCGTCCGGTAAAACTGCAGTGATTAAGTTGAACTAACTCCAAATCTTACCGATTTTGCTATTATTAACCAGTAGTGTTGTGGCTTGAAAAGGGAGCCGCTATGCTTTTCCCACTCCATGATACGATTCTGAAGTTCGCAAATAAGAGCGCTCCCACACAGACACGCATGAAAAAGTGCGCGCTCTACTGAAAATACCGCTATGAACCAATGGAAATGCCTTTTTTAAAATTTAAATAGAATATTATTCTAAAGCGTGGCCACTGAGGCAACAGCAATTCTCACGCCCGGAGTGCGTGGGGTGGGGGGGATGCGAGTACCGTGTTGGGTACCTGAGACAGAAACTCAGTTCTGGCCTAACAAGTTTACGACCAGTCTCGTTCCTTTCAAGAAAACTCTTACCTTTTGCCAGCCAACTCAGTGTCTCAATTCTGCAGTCCCTTACGGCAATAAAAGAGAAGTGAAAAGAAGGCAATAAACAGGACAGTCACTGGCAGTACTGAGTATGGTGCCCAGTTACAAATCAGTTAAAGAGAATGAATACGTTGATCAATGGTACGGACATATAGTATTCAGAAATACATTGCATAACAGTGTAAGAACGAATCTGCCATGTAAAAAAAATTACATGTTTTCAGGCCAGTTTTATTTGACCCGCCTTGTGTTTGTAAGCAGCTACATAATTTAAATATACTGCCAATAAAATATGTATAGTTGAATAACTTCCAGTGTGTTACACGGCACTGACGATCCCTTCCTCTTGCTGCAAATTTATATTTATTTTTTCTGATTTTGCCACTGTCTCGAGTCCCACAGTTGTGAATATTCTGAAACAATTAACTGACTGTGCCGCCCTCATATAGGACACCTAATTTTCGCTTCTGGTCCTCCGTTGTATGCTGAGAGCATAAATGCTGCTTTGACTCAAAGACAGAGAATCACAGAAGTGGAATTATTTTTACCTTATAGTTCATTGTTTGCATCGAGAACGAAAGATTAATAATTTAACTCATACACTTCTGTGTACGTTTGACTCTAATTACTTTTCTCACGATTCTTGCAATCCTATTAATCATAAGCAGTAGAGCTCTTCATTCAAGTATCTAATATTTTGAGTTGACGAACACGAGTTGTTTCTCACTGGTGTAGTCTCCATCTTCAGGAAAGGGGAGACAAATTAACTCCTAAAGAGTAAGTAAAATCTCTGTTCCACACATCGTAGATAACTATATTTATTCAAGTAATATATAAGGACATGAGCTTTACTATATTGTACACCCTAAATAGTACACAGAGTGACTTCCTTACTTTGTTATGTATCAAGACTAAATTTATCCCTACACAATCTCTCTCAATGTTCTTCTCACCTGGATTCGATCAAAAATGCCTTCTCCATGTCATTCCAAGTTAAATATTCCTTCAAAGCGTCGGTTGCCTAGAATTCATTTATTTTGCTACAATAGCTTTCTTGCATGTCATTCCAGCTGTATGGAAGGACGCTTCGAAATAATTTTATCAACGCCACAATGTATGTGCTGTTCGTGCAAAGTAAGTAGACACTATGCCCAGTGGCTCATGGAAGCGACCATAAATGGGAAATGCCTTCACGATCGCTCCTATCATCAATCGTGTCGAGTGTCAGCTTCCTTTGTGAGAACAGTATCATGCCATCCCGATGAAAATGTGTGAGTTGTCATTCTCGGAACGTGTTTTATTTTATGATATATGCGGGAAAGCATGGTATGGAACCTTCAGCATATGGCATAGGGGCAAAAATGACTTGATTTTTTCTGCTCACGGCGTAAACACTGCTATTGTTATTTATGCTGGCGTGGCCGCCTTCGCTAGACGCAGTATCTTCGTCGAAAATAGACGTGCCAGCTTACAACTATTTCAGGTTATTTTTATGTTCGGCCATCTCGTAGTGCACGGATTTCATTTCCTTACATTTTCTGCATCATAGTCGTGGCCACTGTAAAGTTTTTCCAATAGTTTTTCCATGATTTGGGAAGCGCTGCTATATGTTTTAAATGATGTTGGAAACTAGTCGGACTTCGTTAAGTGGTTGTTTGCTTTGTTCACGGAACCAGAGGACTGTATTTTAGTTTATTTGTTTGCTTTGTTGGGCTGTGCAGTTGGACATTTCATCTCACATAGTGGGAACTTTCTCATCAAGCTTTGCTTCAACATGTTTTTCAGTTTCGTGCGTAATGTCTTTCACTTGCTGAGATAGGTTCTCAACGATTTCTTTGAGTTTAGCTTGCTCACTAGTTAAGCGGCTTTGCTCGGTTATCAGTTGATCCTTTTTTTCTATTTTTGCTTCTAATGGGCTAACCTTTTCTGAATAGAATATATGGTGCTTATTTTTTCCGTTAAACGAGATTGTGTACCTGCAGTAGAGTCAATTGTGCTTATTTTTTCTGTAATACAGGTTTGTTCTTCTGCACTTGAATCTCTTGCGCTAAGTTTTTCTAGAATTTGGTTTTGTTCTTCGCGTATTCGAGTATTTCCCTGCCTTCCGCGAATAACAATTTCTACAACTAACTCTAATTTTGCTAACATGTCACTCGATAGTCAGAACAGCTGCTATTTCTCCGGTAACCTCAGGTTAGAAAGTTGACAAATCCTTATCATCTGACCCAGGTGCACTACGACCATGTAAATCCGTGACAAAATTAGTACATGTGTCAACTCCCAAAAACTTGAATGTAATCACTTTAATGTATACTTTAAACTTATTTCGTCTCAATAAAATTAAACTTGTTCCAAATGTTGGTTGTATACAACAATGGCTAATCAAATTGTTGAAATAGTCTCGCAGAGCTACTTGACAAAAGTGCATATATGTTACGTGCACTACGAAATCAATCTAAATGCACAGGAAAATCGAAATTGCTCCAGTGAATTAAAATCTGTACGCTACAGCTATTACTAAAAGCTAGGGTATCTACAATGAGAGTTCTACTGATCCGATTCACTGCACAATTTGCTTCTGTTAGGTTTAAGACAGAAAAAAAGTTTTTGCTGCTTGCATATTGAATCTGGGCTAATTGGGTTCTGATTTCCGTTCTGATATTTATTCGTGTGGTCCTCATCCGGAACCGTACAGTCCATTTAACAAGACTTATTTTACATTGAATTAGTTGTCTGACAAATACAGAAATGTGTAAAATACAAATAACGGAAATAACTATAACAAGTCACTGTCAGTTGTTTGCCTTCTTATTGTGAAGTAGCCAGCTCTGTTATGTTCCCCACCTCGTTACTCAAGTTTATACGCTCCTGGAAATGTAAAAAAGAACACATTGACACCGGTGTGTCAGACCCACCATACTTGCTCCGGACACTGCGAGAGGGCTGTACAAGCAATGATCACACGCACGGCACAGCGGACACACCAGGAACCGCGGTGTTGGCCGTCGAATGGCGCTAGCTGCGCAGCATTTGTGCACCGCCGCCGTCAGTGTCAGCCAGTTTGCCGTGGCATACGGAGCTCCATCGCAGTCTTTAACACTGGTAGCATGCCGCGACAGCGTGGACGTGAACCGTATGTGCAGTTGACGGACTTTCAGCGAGGGCGTATAGTGGGCATGCGGGAGGCCGGGTGGACGTACCGCCGAATTGCTCAACACGTGGGGCGTGAGGTCTCCACAGTACATCGATGTTGTCGCCAGTGGTCGGCGGAAGGTGCACGTGCCCGTCGACCTGGGACCGGACCGCAGCGACGCACGGGTGCACGCCAAGACCGTAGGATCCTACGCAGTGCCGTAGGGGACCGCACCGCCACTTCCCAGCAAATTAGGGACACTGTTGCTCCTGGGGTAACGGCGAGAACCATTCGCAACCGTCTCCACGAAGCTGGGCTACGGTCCCGCACACCGTTAGGCCGTCTTCCGCTCACGCCCCAACATCGTGCAGCCCGCCTCCAGTGGTGTCGCGACAGGCGTGAATGGAGGGACGAATGGAGACGTGTCGTCTTCAGCGATGGAAGTCGCTTCTGCCTTGGTGCCAATGTGCCAATGATGTTCGTATGCGTGTTTGGCGCCGTGCAGGTGAGCGCCACAATCAGGACTGCATACGACCGAGGCACACAGGGCCAACACCCGGCATCATGGTGTGGGGAGCGATCTCCTACACTGGCCGTACACCACTGGTGATCGTCGAGGGGACACTGAATAGTGCACGGTACATCCAAACCGTCATCGAACCCATCGTTCTACCATTCCTAGACCGGCAAGGGAACTTGCTGTTCCAACAGGACAATGCACGTGCGCATGTATCCCGTGCCACCCAACGTGCTCTAGAAGGTGTAAGTCAACTACCCTGGCCAGCAAGATCTCCGGATCTGTCCCCCATTGAGCATGTTTGGGACTGGATGAAGCGTCGTCTCACGCGGTCTGCACGTCCAGCAAGAACGCTGGTCCAACTGAGGCGCCAGGTGGAAATGGCATGGCAAGCCGTTCCACAGGACTACATCCAGCATCTCTACGATCGTCTCCATGGCAGAATAGCAGCCTGCATTGCTGCGAAAGGTGGATATACACTGTACTAGTGCCGACATTGTGCATGCTCTGTTGCCTGTGTCTATGTGCCTGTGGTTCTGTCAGTGTGATCATGTGATGTATCTGACCCCAGGAATGTGTCAATAAAGTTTCCCCTTCCTGGGACAATGAATTCACGGTGTTCTTATTTCAATTTCCAGGAGTGTATTTTGTTTTATCTTATTTTGATACTGCCTCGAGTGCCACGTTTGTTAATATTTTAAACGAATACTGACCTCGTCACCTCTTTTCATGGGTGAGAGAATTACTCAGAATAAATGCTCAACTCTGGTCCTCCTCTGAATGCCGAGACTATAAACGTCTGGTTTGACAAAAAAAATTACAGAAATAGAACGATTTTTACCTTAACCTATATTGTTTGCCTCGAGCACGAAACGTTAACACGGAAATCACTCATTGAGCGCAAGGTAACTTCCACTTTAATGCCGGCCGCTGTGGCCGAAAACCCTTCTAGGCGCGTCTGGAACCGCTACCGCTACGGTCGCACGTTCGAATCCTGCCTCGGCCATGGATGTGTGTGATGTCCTTAGGTTAGTTAGGTTTAAGTAGTTCTAAGCTCTAGGGGACTGATGACCTAAGATGTTAAGTCCCATAGTGCTCAGAGCCATTTGAACCATTTTGAATCTACTTTAATTATTTTTTGCCAAATAGTATTACAATACTCATGCCTCTTGCAGTCGCGGAGCTCGTTATTAAAGCATCGAATACTTTGAACTGATAAACGGGAAATGTTTACTTTGGTCTTCGTCAAGAAGTCAAGCTCTGTTCTATACATCGTATATAACAATGTCATTAAAATAACCCGTAAAGCCAGGAACCTTTGTTTAGTGGAGGCGGTAAATCCTTCTGAGATTCCCAACAAAACATACATAGTTACAAAACATACTGATTACGCTTATTATGAATAGGCGAAACATGTTGCGTTAAAACAAATTGTATACATAGCAGCTGAAGAAAAATAGCTTCAGATACTGACAATGTTAATACCTATGGGTTACCATAGGACGAGCTGCTAGGCCTTATCTGAAATGTGGACCTGAAGAGAGGTCACACACTAAATAAATGAGCGCCTCTTTTCCTGTAGCGACGCTTTCAGTGAACATGTGCTTTTTTCCTACTGATCTGTGGGAGAAAATGTAAATAAAGCACAAATTTTGCCTCTCACTCATACACCGAATGTTCCATACTCTCCAGCGTGGTCGCTGGATTTATTTGTGTTCAACAACGTATTTCGAGTTCCACCCGCTTTGTTACTTAACTGGTCCACGAGATTCTGTTCACTTGCCTGGTTGATATTGTCATGGCGATTTATTTCTTTGAAACTCTCCTTCCGAATTATCTCTCGTGTTAAGTCAAGTCATGGTCTCTCTCTCTCTCTCTCTCTCTCTCTCTCTCTCTCTCTCTCTCTCTCTCTCTCTCCAAAGGTTCCGATCCAAACAATATAGATGCTGTTGATATAAGACGACATATAACGCACCAATAAAGTCAAAAATTGATAAGACCAGCAGGACCTGTACTTTCGGCGATACCTGACCTCAGCTGATACCTGACCTCATTCTTTGTATTTTTCTATCTGGTGTGGCCACAAAAATGAAATGTATACGATGCATACTCAGTGTATACACACTGAAACAGTTGAAAATCCGAAGCAGATAACAATATTGTCTTGCCAAGACGTGAGAGACGATCCGGAGATGTTTGAAAGAATTCGTGACGTAGTGTGGTATTGAATCCTAATGCGAGGAGACCACGAAAAACACTTCTAAAATGTGCAGGTAAACTGTAACATGGAACACGCAGAACCAGTATGTTTCATGTTAAGGGCCGTCGTGGGAGATATTTGAGCCCAGTTATACGTGGACATAATCGAAGAGTTTGCATTTCAGATACATTTGTACTGACTGGGGTAGTACTACATGAATAATTCAGTCGCGGTTCCGTAATCACACTTTCGCAGTTACTTTAAAAACGGCTCGTTTGCGAACATACGTTTACTGAAATGTTTTGCCTCTATTAAACACTGTTATTCCACACGCGTTAGTTATCTTTATTACACTACTGGCCATTAAAATTGCTACACCAAGAAGAAAATGCAGATGATAAACGGGTATCCATTGGACAAATATATTATACTAGAACTGACATGTGATAACATTTTCACGCAATTTGGGTGCATAGATCCTGAGAAATCAGTACCCAGAACAACTACCTTTGGCCGTAATAACGGCCGTCATACGCCTGGGCATTGAGTCAAACAGGGCTTGGATGGCGCGTTCAGGTACAGCTGCCCATGCACCTTCAACACGATACCACAGTTCATCAAGAGTAGCGACTGGCATATTGTGACGAGCCAGTTGCTCGCCCACCGTTGACTATATGTTTTCAGTTGGTGAGAGATCTGGAGAATGTACTGGCCAGGGCAGCAGTCAAACATTCTCTGTATCCAGAAAGGCCCGTACAGGACCTGCAACATGCGGTCGTGCATTATCCTGCTGAAATGTAGAGTTTCGCAGGGATCGAATGAAGGGTAGAGCCACGGGTCGTTACACATGTAAAATGTAACGTCCTTTGTTCAAAGTGCCGTCAATGCGAACAAGAGGTGACCGACACGTGTAACCAATGGGATCCCATACCTTCACGCCGGGCGATAAGCCAGGATGGCGATGACGAATATACGCTTCCAATGTCCGTTTACCGCAATGTCGCCAAACACGGATGCGACCATCATGATGCTATACACAGAACCTGGATACATCCGAAAAAATGACGTTTTGCCATTCGTGCACCCAGGTTCGTCGCTGAGTACACCATCGCAGGCGCTCCTGTCTGTGATGCAGCGTCAAGTGTAACCGCAGCCATGGTCTCCAATGTGATAGTCCATGCTGCTGCAAACGTCGTCGAACTGTCCGTGCATATGGTTGTTGTTTTGCAAACGTCCCAAACTGTTGACTCAGGGATCGAGAGGTGGCTGCACGATCCGTTACAGCCTTGCGGATAAGATGCCTGTCATCTCGACTGCTAGTGATACGAGGCCGTTGGGATCCAGCACGGCGTTCCGTATTACCCCCCTGAACCCACCGATTCAATATTCTGCTAACAGCCATTGGATCTCGACCAACGCGAGCAGAAATGTCGCGATACGATAAACCGCAATCGCGGTAGGCTACAATCCGACCTTTATCAAAGTCGGAAACGTGATGGTAAGCATTTCTCCACCTTGCACGAGGCATCTGAACAACGTTTCACCAGGCAACGCTGATAAACTGGTGTTTTTGTATGCGAAATCGGTTGGAAACTTTCCTCATGTCAGCACATTGCAGGTGTCGCCACCTGCGCCAACCTTGTGTGAATGCTCTGAAAAGCTAATCATTTTCATGTGACAGCATCTTCTTCCTGTCGGTTAAATTTCGCGTCTGTAGCACGTGATCTTCGTGGTGTAGCAATTTTAATGGCCAGTAGTGTAATTATGATACAAGACATTTTGAGGTTTGCGAACTCGATCACTTTTGTCAATAATTCAGTTCATTACATATAGCACGATTGGTCAATTTCACCCTCTTAGCCCACTTTCAAAGGCAATTGGTGTCGATGTATTATACAATTGTTCTGTTATTAAACATCGGATATAATAGATCAGTCACGTTATACGGCACTGTACTTGGTCGCTTTCGTTGTTGGACAGAAAGTCTAGAGATGTGACTGTAAAGTGATTACACGCAGTCAGATTTCAATTTTTTACTCCGACTCTTGCACTTGATGTGCTCGCTTTCTGATGAGCTATTTGCGCCGTTTAGTAACATGATAATTGTACAATACCTACTGCACTTTAAAATAAATTATAAATCCTAAATTGGCCAATTGTTCAAGATGCAATAAATCGAAGTTTTGTCAAAATGTCCGTTAACAAATATATGGCTGTGGTACTCCTCGTCAAAGTGATCGTAGTTATGATACAACTTGTATACGGACCATATATATTTGTCTTGTCTGGTACCTCAAGTGTTTCCTTCTGCTTGTCAATTTCAATTTCAATAATCTAATAATCATCATAATCTCATTCGACTGTAAATACAGGTTATTTTCGGGAATTTGTAATAGGTTTGGTATCTGTGACACTAATACACATGTCATTACTGACGCCACAGACTTCATTCACTCCCTCATTAACTGTCAGATTTCTCTCGATTTTTTTGCTTCATTATCCAAAGATTCTTTGGTTCTCTAATTATGTCTCTTTTAATAAAACATTGATATTTTCTGTATTAAATGGAAATAAAATACCTTTGATATCTCAATTTGCCTTTGACAACATACTGTCAGCGGTATAAAATAAGTCCAAAAAGACAAAAGCAGAAAAGGCACAATGGAAAAAAGACACTTAATTGCTCTCTCATGTGCGTCTCTTCAGATCTCTAGAACGAAATTCTACCGAGTACCCAGTGCAATTATTGCTTGAAATTTATATTTCAATTAGTGGGCGATATCTATTTAATATATTAAAGTAATAATCCATTCAATAATTATACGGGGAGAAATGTAATTAACACTTGAAAAATAGCACGATAGCTGCAATGCTGAGCGTAAATGTATGAGGTTTCTACCTTGAACTTCGATTTTCTGCAGAGATCTTCTGCGGCCATCGATAGTGTGTTGCCTGGTTAGGATTTTGAATCATTTTCCGTCGTTTTTTAAAACCGACAGAGGCGGCCATAAGCTTCAGAGGCAGCCGTAAGCTTCTTTTCGAAGGAAAAAGTTGCAGTTGCGATGTGCTTCCAGCGCTACCGTCTCGGCTTGCAACTCTTGATCGAAAACCAATGTCGCGGCGTCTCCAGTGATGTAGCGAACGCCGGGGGGGGGGGGGGGGGGGGGGAGAGAGAGGTGTGTGCACATGCGACTCAATAGGTCGAAACGGCAGTTGGTGTTAGCTAGCAGGTAGATGGAGCACCTGGCTGCTAAAGCCTGGAACTCACCTCATGCCTCGTTTCGTATTTAATCACAGGTATTAGTTAGTGAAACGAAACATAAAATTTCGCATATCAGAATTCATGATGGATAAAATACAACACATACCAATCACGCAAAGACCGTGTATTGAAGCATTTAGGCTAATCTTGATTTGGTGTCGCCTATCTAATAACCTCCTGATATATTCCCGATGAATTTTAAATAGCAGTGCCTGTGTCGTGGAAAAGTACGATGCAGGCATGCATGTGCGAAGCAAAATTGCACCCTACTTCTCCATAACGAAGGCAGTGCTATTTAAACTTTATTCGCAAATACCAGGCTCTCGACACTCAATAAATATTTCCTTCCTGGACGGGAATATTCGAGATGTAGAAGTTCAGGTTTTGAAACATGGAAGGTGACATAGGGAAGTTTGGGTCTGGCGGTGATTCGTGCACCGATAGCCGAAGCGGTAAAAACGACGATTCGCTTAATGTGGGGAATTGGTGTTTGAATACCGATTTGGCACAAATTTTTGTTTTCAATTCAGTATGCAGCCGATGGTAGTGTAGATTCGCAGCTGTGAGAATATTTCGTGTACGTCCAATGAATTCTCATCCTCCACACAGGGATTGCTCAGAGCAGGGTTCAAGGCTCGGAAATCTCCGTAGTCGCGTCCAAGGTGTAGTAGCACTGAGATCAAGGGGGACTCCCGTATCCGTGTAGTTTTCGTGGTCAATTTTCCCAGAATTTGAGCGAGACTTTGCTGTAGTTAGAAATCGGCACGAGCTGCTGTAGAAAGACAAACACATGAATGTGCAATGTGCATGGTTCTTTGGGAAAATACTGCACAATCGTACACGGTGATGAGCCGAAACGTTGTGACCATTTTCTTAATACTGCTGAGGATCCACCTACGGAACGCAATACAGAAGTGCCTCTTCGTGGCACGGACGTTATGACTGCTTGGTAGGTGCCCGGAGGCACTTTACACCAGATCTCCACTCAGAGCTCACGCATTTCCCCTAAATCCCGGAGTTGGTGTCATGGGCGAGGAGCTGTCGCCCGATATTATGCCAGATGTATTCGACCGGATACAGTTCAGGCAAATATGATACCGTATGCATCAATCTGGATACGCTACTGTGAATCTCAGACCTTTATAGAACGTACCTGTCCTTGAGGCACGACCAGCTATCTCGCTGGAAGGTGCAATCGCCATCATGGGAGGCATCATGCGTGAATGGATGCAGGTGGTCTGCAGTGTGTTCTCGCAGTCCACATTGTCATGATGTGTTTGATTGCTACCACAAATCCCAAGGAAGTCCAGTATATGACGTGCATCTGAACTGTCCTGCATCCATGGCGCAGTGAATGTTTCGAGCAGCCGGTCACGTAGAAGACGGCGAATCAGGACATGACCGTAAATCTGGTCTGGCAAGGAACCTGCTCTATCCAACCATGTGACACGTTTCCCTTGATGCACTGTCCAATCTCGAAGATGATCTCGTGCACTCTGCAGACGTTGTTAACGACATCGTTAACATGTGCCACCCAGGGGTCTTGCCGTGGAGCCCCATGTTCCACACTTACGCTGAATGATGTGGTCCGAAATACTTGTGCCTGCACCAGGATTATACTCTGTCGTCAGACCTGCCACGGATTTCACTTGTGCTGTTTTACGGAGTGGACAATCTACTTATTCTGTTTTGAGACTTTGATGTCCAACATCTTGTTCCCTAGTCTAGTCTCACCGGCCTTCAACAATTCTTCATAAATGCGCACGACACTCGTACACGAAAAAATCGACCAGATCGGTGGTTTCCAAAGTGCTCTTTGCCAGGCACCTGAAAGTAACAATCAGACCTCTGCGAAAATCACGTAGTGGAGTTTCCCATTTGCGGTCCTTACCATGCTTCCATTCGTCTCTGTTCCGCATATGTACTTCTTCCCTTTCCTCGTCTTATATATACAACGTCAGCAGGCCGGTTTCAGTGTTGCAGCAGTGGTCATGTTTTGGCTAGGGGGCAAATATGATGTAAGGTGGCAAATTTGATGTAGATAATTACTGACAGAAAGAGAAGAAAAATATTAATATGACATATGTCCTTAAATGGATGATGAGTCTGCAATAAAGCAGTTACTACTGCTACATTACGTGGCATGATTTTTTTCAGTGCTCTCTTGCTTGCTTGCCAGTGTAGATGGCACTCGTCAAAAACGTAATCCTCCATTTTTTAGGTTTTGTAATTTCCGTTATTCATGCAAGGGAATTGACACTTTACGTCAACAGTCAAGCACGTGGAAATGGTGATATGCTTCACCAATTACCTAGCCATCTACCCTGTTCAATATCACCATCCATCTCACAAAACTTTCTACATTAATTTATCGTCTTTTTTGTGAGCAAAGACCTCTCAGAGAGATGAACAGTTGATGTGGGCGCGGAATCTTTGAACACCAAATCTGCAACAACAGGCTCTGTAAAATATTGAGAACAATCTCAGTAGAAGCTCAAGACACTAGAAATTAGCGAAAGCACTTTCTGTGCAAGAGGAGTCGCAGAAATTCATCCAAGGAGACTGAAACTGCCATTTTTGTGTATAAATCCCTTCTTTTGTCGCTGACAGTCCACCAGTAATTTAAAACGAAACGTAGGCTACGCTCTGAAATACCTGCGGTGGTCTGACACACAGTAATGCATAAATTTTTAAGGAGCACATTTCATGATCTGTGATCAGGGCAGAAATTCAGAATAAACAGGTGAATAACAA
Source organism: Schistocerca cancellata (assembly GCF_023864275.1). Lineage (NCBI taxonomy): Eukaryota > Metazoa > Arthropoda > Insecta > Orthoptera > Acrididae > Schistocerca > Schistocerca cancellata. The sequence goes on along the minus strand of NC_064627.1, from coordinate 159,751,098 downwards.
ATTCACTTGAAAACTGTCAGATAGTTTCTCGCACAAGAGCTCATTCAGCTACGTCATTCAATTTGTAATGGATTACCGCAGCCAATTTCATATTTTGTGGTTGACGATAACCATTTTTAACATGAAATTATATTTCTGTTCAGACTTCGCACGTAGGGTAAATAAAGAGCACAAAGCGTGTGTGAGACCAAGAAGAGAAAGGCGTAAGTGGACGAATCCATGGTCTGGGGAGAAGGGGGGAGGAATATGCGGTGTTGGAGGGACCATTTTTGGTCTCAGACTGCTGCAGAAGACCGTGGATATCAAGCAGTTATTAGTGTAGATGTAAAGCAAACGGGTTCAACCCATAACATTTTCAATTTAATATGGTATGAATAACTTATTCTTTTTTAGAAGTGAGAAAGCATAAAACCGGGTACTCGACTGTAAAACGCCGGTTTTGTTCCTTCACGAGGAAGACAGGGAAAGTCGGCGCTCATTTGTACCAAACTGACCTCCATTAATGTCTTCTTCGACATACTGTTGTCACCTTCATTAGGAGATGTCCACCGACTCTTTGGGTAAATTCCTGGTTCTGTTCCTTGCTAAATTACTATAGAAAGTGTGGTACGAAATATACTGAAGGTACTGCATATCATTTGCTTTCCCACAGTGTTAGTTATTGCTGTGTATGTATAATATCTTCACTCAAAGAAGACTCTCTGGGAAGTGCATCTGAATCGGTATAAATCGGTATTAACTTATTTCCGATCCTTGGTAATGTGAATTAGTAGGAAAACTATAGGCAATCTGGTAAACTTTGATATTCATGCATCTGCGGAAGGTAATCATGTGCATGCCAAACCTAGAATGTGTGATGTCATCAAAATGGTGGAAGCTGCATAATTAAAAATTAATGGTGGTGGGTGAAGGTACATAACAAAATAAAGATCGAAGCTTGTGGTAACTTAAAATTTAAAAATGGCAGATGGCTGGAAGATTAAAACCAAAGATATGCATTTGGGAAATATAAAAAAAAATTCAAAAATGAAAAAAATGAAAAAGTACAAGAAAGTCGGAACTAAATCAGTGGGGCTTTCGAAGCCCTTCGCTTCCTCTTCCACCCCTCCATTCTCCCGCAAATGACAGTGTAGTATTTTAGTGAAACAGCCAGTCACAATGTACTCATCTCTGCTGTGTACAAATGTGTCCAAAAAATGTGCATTTTTGATTACTTGATGGATATAACTTGTAGTATTGCCACATATAAAACATTTATACATCAAACACTGGCTTACAGCTCTTTAAAATGGTGTACAGCCAATCACAATATGGCAGCAGAGCAGCCATCTAGACTATGCTCAAAAGATACTGAACGAGCTACATTTCTATGTACCATATACAAATTCTATGTACCATATACAAATGTATTAATAGCCAAAATTATGTAAAGGGTTTAAACTGTAGAATTTCCTTATCTAATGGTACTTTACAAGGAATTACAGAAGAAATAGTCAATAACAATGTTGCCTCAGAGCAAATCAAAATATTCTCATTGATTAATGTATAATTCATTTCAATAGTGCCAACAAGTGAGCTGCATTAAAATGATATGTTACACAGTGTAGTACAGCATTCAAGTTGTGATCGTTAACACTTGCTGCTTAACCTATAATTCCTTTATCAGTCATATCGATATGGGAGCAGTGTGTAATTTTATTTGAAATCATATAGAATAAATAAATCATGATAGTAATGTCACATATCTTTTATGCGAGAAATCGAACATACTTTGAGAAATTATACAGTTTTACTTAGGTGTAAAGACTGAAATTTTTTTCATCATCAGAGATTTGTAAACATACTTGCATATTGCGATAAACGACCTGGATATATTCTCTACTCCGTTATGGTAATTCATTGTACTTTGGTGCAAATACTTTTTTCGGGTCATCCATTTTCCATATCTGTCTAGTTGTGCTATCGTCTTTGAACATGTTTATCTCTGTCTTTTTCACCATCTTTGGTACAGTTTTAATGTGTGTAGACAACGTTTATCATATGGTTTTCTTTGTGTTATCAAAGTATGCACTTAAAGTGATACACAGCAATGAAGATCACATTAAAACACCCTTTTCCTTCCTTCCTAAAACAGTGTTTTTGCCTCTCATTTGCCTCCCCCAAGTTTTTTGTTTGTTTTTGTGTTTGCATGCGTGTGTGTGTGTGTGTGTGTGTGTGTGTGTGTGTGTGTGTGTGTGTGTGTGTGTGTGTTTTAAATTCACTAGTTTATTATAGGAAATACAATTTTAGATAGCCTTCTCACCATAGTTTCGAAAGGTAAATATTGCAGCCATTCTCATCAGTTTGTTTTTACTTAACCTCTAGGACATTTGATTGAGATGGACATACCATTGTACACTTAGAAATATTTATAGAACAATTTTGATGTGAAAATATTTGATTTGAGGGTACATTGCGTCTTCCAGCAACAGTTGGCACAAATAACCAATTAATTACATTCTTCCATTACCTGACAGTAACTATCTATTTGTTTGTGTATTTGTCTACTTAGTGTTATAGCTAACATGTAATTTATGCAATTATAAGCCTGATCAGGTTTATCTTACTACAATGCTGCAATAGGCCTAATTTGAAATTTTATCTCTTTCTTTAGCATGTTTTTTACGTAATTATTTTTGCATAGAGATAGAATAGGAGCTATTAACATATGCTACAAAATTATGTTTTAGGTTTCATCCTGATGGAAATTTTTGTGTGTGGACAATAGCATTGTGACACTTGACACAAGCATTTAATTTTTATATTTCTAACGTATTTTTGCAGACGTTTTATACTTAGAAGAAACATTCTGGCACATACCAAACATCATATCGCAATTTAGATTTAAACTAATTAATCTGAAGGCCTGTTGTGCCTCACACTATGGTTTACATACACTTTCTCATCCAACCAAAACAGGTACATGACTGTCAGCCATTGAGACAGAGATCGACTCTCTGGTGCCTTCCATACATTTCTTTTATTTTTTTTCGACATATTCCAGTAGAAGCTTCCACAGAATGAAAGAGAGAGAGCGAGTGTGTGTGTGTGTGTGTGTGAGAGAGAGAGAGAGAAAGAGAGAGAGAGAGAGAGAGAGAGAGCTGTTTAAGAACTGTTGGCAATGCTCCATTTGGTTGCAGCGGGCTTGTAGTCAGAAAGCTTTGACATTGCATCACCAGTTCACTTCCTTAACTACAATGTCCAATCCCTGACTTCACGATGCTAATGTGGATGCTGCCTCCTCTGCTTGAAAATTAGTTTTGGCAAGACCAGAATCGTGTCTCTCTCTCTCCAGATATTCGAAGTGGAATCGGGCAAGTTTTTACAATGAAAAGCAGAATCTTGCAAAGTAAATTATAACCCCTGGCACCACTCGGTCATGACAAGCCTACGTGCAAAGAAATCCCACATTTTTAGCCGAAAAGGCCACCAGTACACAGGAAAAGGTCCTTAATTGGAAGTGCTGTCTTCTAAAGCTTTCCACTCTCACTGCAATTGAAAGCATAACCAGCCACCCCTGTGCGAGAACACAAAGGAACGCAACCCGTCAGCCTGCTGGACCCTGGAGCCACGCTCACATGCTGTTTGGGGCCATCTACTACTTCTGAGATTTGCTCGACAGAAAGGAATTTTAGCTGCAGTCGAAAACCCATTTACAATCTTTACGAGTAAAAATTACTCACGCCTTAGCTCGAATGGGATATGCACGTAAATTACAATCTGAAGATGGTACGCAGATGTTACTAGCTAGTAAACGTACCGAATAATTACTGATATTTCTCCATTTTCTGTACCCATTTCTCTTATCTGGATGGCATAATACGACATCATGCAAGCGTGTAGCCATACTACAGGCGGATGCATTTCATTACCCCAGAGACCGGAGAAAATAGTATGGAAGCGTATGTTACACTTAGGAAAGGTAGACGAATATCCAAAGGCGTTATTATATATTTTTAGTAATGTAGAATTTTTCTGGTAATATAAATGATATCAGGAGGAGGGAGGTAGGAGTTGTAGGCCAACGTCATGACATACACCCTTTTATGTCACACTACTTGCCTACAATTTCCTTCATTCATATGTAAGCGTGATATGTGAGGAATTTAGAAGTAGGCGTTAATTTGATATTCTTTGTTTTAAGATACCATAACTTAGTTTCAGTGATCTGATGTTTCAAGCTGCTATTATGATTATTCTTCATTCATTCATGGTTCTGGTGCATGTTTGAATTTTTTTTCCCCACAACGACAAAGAAACAAAAATACATGGGTACAAAGTCCTTAATTTAGTCTCTGATCATTAAAATTTAAATTTATTTCATTTCTCAGAGACTCTCCTGTCCAGAGACTCAACTAAAAAGCTCACTGACACAAAACTGAAAGGAAATTATTACAGAAATTAGAAAAAGAAAAAATCCCTCTTATGCTTAACTTTGCAATTTGGCTTCATCAACAACTAGTCACGCCTCCAGTTACACTGGAAAAATATCGGAATTCATTCAAACATGCATTACAAGAGCTTTGTAGGGTGCATTCATACCAGCAGTAGCGAAACACAAATAAAGAAGGAAATAGAATTTTAGACAAAATTTTTGATACAATAATTACAACTAAATGCACACACACACACACACACACACACACACACACACACACACACACACACTTTGCTAATAAAGACGATTTAACAGGTAAACAATACATCATTATGTACTGAAGAAAGTAAAAAGTGCTACAACACTATATTCCGATATCCACAGCGTCACGAGTGTGCCGTGAATGCCAAATTTCATGAATTTCCTCTCACCACAGAGAGAACAGTGGCCGACGGCCTTCATTTAACGACCGAGAGCAGCGGATTTTGCGTAGAGTTGTCAGTGCTAATAGACATGCAATACTGCGTGAAATAGCCACAGAAATCAATGTGGAACGTACGAGGAAACTTATCGGTTAGGAAAGTGTGGCCAAATATGGCGTTAATGAGATATGGCGGCTGACGACTTACACAAATGGCATTGCTAACAGAACTACATCACCTGTAGCGCCTGTCATGGGCTCGTGACCATATCAGTTGGACCCTAGTCTACTGGAAAATCGTAACGTGGTCAGGTGAGTAACGATTTCAGCCGGAAAGAGTTATTTATAAGGCGTACCCAGATGCAGATATACATTCAGATCACGATTTCGTAGTGATGAAGAGTAGGCCGAAGTTTAAGAGATGAGGTAGGAAGAATCGATAGGCAAAGAAGTGGGATACGGAAGTAGTATGCTTGAAGTTCTTTAAGGATATAGATACAACAATAAGAAATAGCTCAATAGGCAGTAGAGTTGAAGAGGAGTGAACACATCTAAAAAGGGCAATCACAGAACTCGGAAAGAAAATCATAGGCGCAAAGAAGGTAACGGCGAATAAACCAATGGGTAACAGAAGAGATATTTCAGCTGATCGAGGATATAAGGAAGTGCCACAATGTTCAGGAAAATTCAGGAGTACAGAAATACAAGTCGCTGAGGAATGCAATAAACTGAAAGTTCGTGGAAGTTAAGGCAAAATGGTTGCAGGAAAAATGCGAAGAAATCTGAAAAGAAATTATTGTCGGAAGGACTGACACAGCTTTTACAAAAACCAAAACAACATTCGGTGAAACTAGAAGCATCAAGGTTAACATTAAGAGTGCAATGAGAATTCCACTGTTAAATGCAGAGGAGAGAGCAGACAGGTGGAAAGAGTACATTGAAGGCCTCTGTGAGGGAGAAGACTTGTCTGATGACGTGACAGGAAAAGAAACATGAGTCGACATAGAAGACATATTGGAGCCACAGTTAGAATCAGAATTTAAAAGAGCTTTGGAGGCCTTAATATCAAATAAGGCAGAAGGGATAGATAAAAAAGAAACGATTATTCACGTTGGTGTTTAGAATGTATGGGCCTGGTGACATACCATCTGACTTTCGGAAAAATATCATCCACACAATTCCGAAGATTGCAAGAGCTGCCAAGTCCGAGAATTATCGAACAATCAGCTTAACAGCTCATGCATCCTAGTGACTAACAAGAATAATATAAGAAGAATGGAAAAGAAAATTGAGGCTGTGTTAGATGACGATCCGTTTGGCTATAGAAAAAGTAAAGGCACCAGAGAGGGAATTCTGATGTTGCGGTTGGTCGTGGAGACAAGACTAAAGAAGTATTAAGACACGTTCAACTATCAGGATGGATGTTAAGGAATTTTATTATCTAGACAGCAAAATAACGAATGATGGACGGCGCAAGGAGGGCATCAAAATCAGACTAGCACTGACAGAAAGGACATTCCAGGCCAAGATATGTATACTACTATGAAGCACAGGCCTTAATTTAGGAATAAATTTCTGAGAATGTACTTTTGGAGCAAAGTATTATGTGGTAGCGAAACATGGACTGTGGGACAACCGGAAAGGAAGAGAATCTAAGAGTTTGAGATGTGCTTCTAGAGATGAATGTTGAAAGCTAGGTGGAGTGATAAGGAGGGGAATGAGGTGGTTCTGCGCAGAATCGGAAAGGATTATGTGGAAAACACTGACAACGTGAAGGGAGACAATCATAGGACATCTGTTAAGATATCAGGAACTACTTCCAGGGGGAGCTGTAGAGGGCAAAAACTGTTGAGGAAGACAGAGATTGGAATACATCCAGCAGATAATTCCGATAACTTAGGACGTAGATTGCAAGTGCTACTCTGAGATGAAGAGGGTGGCACAGGAGAGGAGTCCGTCAGACGACTGACGACAAAAAACGAAAGAGATTATGGTAGGGTTCGTGCGTCGCGCAGACCCAACGAAGCCGCGGATCGAAGTTGTCAACAAGGCACTGAGCAAGACGGTGATGGCTCCATAATTGTGTGGACTGTATTTGAGTGGAATGGACTGCGTCCTCTGGTCAAATTGAGCCTCTCATTGACTGTAAATGGTTACTTCCAGCTATCTGAAGACGGGTTCGTGCGTGGCGCAAACCCAACGAAGCCGCGGATCGAAGTTGTCAACAAGGCACTGAGCAAGACGGTGATGGCTCCATAATTGTGTGGACTGTATTTGAGTGGAATGGACTGCGTCTTCTGGTCAAATTGAGCCTCTCATTGACTGTAAATGGTTACTTCCAGCTATCTGAAGACTATTTACAGCCATTCAAGGATGGAATTTTTATGGATGACAGTACTCTATGTTACTGGGCCGTAACTGTTCACATATCGAGCGTGAAGACAGGAGGTATGTGGTACATTCCTGACACTGCAAATGCGTCCGACTTTCAATGTCGGGAATATATCGCATACCATGCACAGTTGGAAAAGTTTATATTGGAATGACTGGACGATTAGTCAACACCAGCATCAAAAAACATAAGCGACACTGGTGGTTGGGGCAGCTGGAGAAATTATCCATGGCAGAGAGTGCGCTGTGTGAGGCGGACCACATAGAAAAACTCGCCGACACGGAAGTTTTGTCTGTAGAGAAGACCTATCACACACGTTTGTTCACAGAAGCTACAGAAAAACACAACCACGAGAATAACTTCAACAACAGAGAAGAAAGCCTCAAGGTAAACGGCTTTTGGATTCCTGTGCTGCAGTGAATGATCACTGCAAGTAGCAAGAGGAGAACCGCATTGGAAATGACTACGGAGAAGCCCTTGGACGTTGGCGCGCCAGGTACATATAGTCTGCGGCCGCGAGATCGGCACCAGTCCACCACCAGCAATGGAGAGCGAAGCTTTGACAAAGCCACTCACTCGTGCTGACGAAACGTCACAAAAATCATTAGGCAAACGTTGTCGGAAGAACCAACAGGCAGTTTGTCGAGAAGTGGCCACGAAAGCCAACAATATTGTACCAAAAAAGTGTCATACATCGAAACTGTTTTTTTTTCTTTCGCAAGAGAAAAGTCAGTTGTTATTATGCCATTTATGCAGGCCAGTAAGAGGAAAGACGAGAACCGAGTAAGGTCTCAACATGTAATTTTACTTTATTACGGTTGTCATTTACCCCTTTGTAGGTGAGGGTAAGAATATTTTTGCATTTGGAGGAGAAAGTTGGTAACTCAAACTTCGTCAAAAGATCTCTCCGCAATAAAGGCGCCTTTGTTTCAACGATTACCACACAAACTATCTTACGTCCGTGACACTCTGTCTTCTATTTCGCGACAGTACAAAACGAGCTGTCCTTTCTTCAACTTTCTCGGAGTCCCCTGTCGAGCCTATCTGATAAGGGTAGCAGTACACTAGCAGAAAACTTAGAGTAGGCACTCTCTTTGGTTGATTTATTGCCTGTTTTAAATGTACTGTCAATACAACTAAGTCTGTGCTTCGCCTTCCCCATAATATTTTCTATGTTATGGGTTATTTAGTTGAATCGACATTTAAATTTATGTAACTTGTCCTATAACTTAAATTAAACTAAATGCCTCATGTACTCATATGAAGTACCTCACATGCTGTATTGTATAGAGTCAATAGACACTTTTTGCACTTTACAGACACCTTGTCTAAATAATTTTGCAATTCCTTTTGATGGTCCGATGATTTTATTAGACGGTAAAAAATAGCACCGGACGCAAAAAATCTGCTGCTCAGTTGCTCCTAAATCGTTTATACAGACAGCACTGATCCTATATGCTTCATGGTTTCAGGGCTTTATGTGACCTTGAAAATATTTTCGACAGAAGAAGCTCTTTTTTATTACACATTATATCATTTCAGTACCGTATAACTATAGTATACGCATACCACGCCTCTTGTTGAGGTGACTGATGTATCGATTGTAATCGAATAGTGACAGATTGCATTAATTCATTTCCGGTTGATTCCAACTTTAGACAAAATTGTGTTTGATGGGTCAAAAATTTCATATAAAAAATTCAACCACTCCAAAATCGGTTTCAGCGATCACCAGCTTGGCGTATCACTTCCGCTGTCAGCCACACGTCCCGCCTTGTCTTCGCCTTTCCCATAAAATTCCCTAAATTTAAGCGCTTCAGCCACTTGTTATACTGGCTGGACTTGAACAAGCTTGGGTGCCAGATGTGGGGCTGGTGCTGCTCGGAATATGCCTTGTAGTATCTGTAACTGTATAATTTGAGTTAATTAGAAGTCCACAGCCGGAGCAGGAACAGGCCAGATAGACACTTTGATTCACCTAACACAAAGAAACAGTTCTGAAAGAAACGTCAAATTAGTAGAAAATTTCACAGTCAACATTGACACGAAGGTTATCAATTTAGTAATATTTTATTTAATAGAAAATAAAACTTATATTTATTGCTCTCCACTGCTTTAACTGGAGTAAGTAAATGTGGAACAGTATATAAACAGCCGCAGACAAAAAATGACTAAGCACATCTGAGGTCATCAGTCACTTAGAACTACGTAAACCTAACTAACCTAAGGACAGCTCACATGTGCTGAAAGATGGAATTCCAGCCAGTATGAAATGCTTGTCATCCGCTTTTAAGAAAACTGTACAGTGAAAGTATTTATTTTTGCATGTCTTACAGACTGATACGTTCATTCGAAAAAGGACTGAATTTACTCTCTCTGTTTTTCGCACTTTCTGTTCTGCATCAAATTAAGTAAATCATTGCTTAAAGTTTGCGTAAGGTTGATTTTCAGCCCGTATGAAATGTGAGTATCGAAATTTTGTTTAAAATTGGGAGCAGAGTGATATCTCATATCGTTCTTAAGTTATTGGTTTTCAGATACTTTCGTTGTTCCTTCGTGGCATGCCCGTTTGTGTCCCTGTGCATCGCGGATCATGTGGTCATAACGAACGTCATATTTAAAATGTATCATGATGTCGAAACAGGCTTTTTTACAAACGATAATATGCAAAGAGACGTATGTTGTATAATAAATAGTTGAATATTTTTTATTCCACGAGATATGGAAGTAATTCGCCGACAGCAATGTGACTGTTGGTAGAACGGGATGCTTAAACACGTCAACATCACTTAAGGAAAACGCAGCGCCCTCGTTTAAACACGTCATCTGTACCTGGTCAGCTGCGGAAAACGGCGAGTTAGCTCGCCCACTGCAGATAGACGCTTGTTTAACGTTTACTTTGAAGAAAGGCTGTGGAGAAGGCTTGAAACTACCATAGCCCGAGGTCTAGGCTAGGTTGAAAGGTGATCATTTTATTGTGAGTTAACGAAGCCAACGAACCTGATACGTAAAATCAAGCTTTCTCTGGGAATGAAGGTTGTGGCGACATCTAGTGCATAGTTGAGTTCCAGGCTAAGTTGGAAATTTATAATTTGGTTGTGAGTTTGTGAAGCATACGAATGTAACAATATTCCTTCATCTCTTGTTATGAAGCACGTCATCCGTCCGCTGGTCTCCCATTGGCTGCATAGAAACAGCAGATGAGGCACACCCTTTCGTTCCCAACACATATCACCGCGAGCGCTGACAACACTGCTCCACGGAACACGTAAATACGAGGCGTGTTGCCACACCGCGGCCGCAGCGCTGCGGTCGGCGTTCTGCTCATGTGCACTGGGTACCTACATCTGTTGTCTGCGCACTTAGGCCATTACAGTCTGATTCTTCCTTGTTTACATTGTGTAATGAATATTTAAGATGCCTCCGATAATCGTGAGTCCCGCCGACTGTGAAGCACGAGCTGTTATAAGATTTTTTAGTGCTAAAGGCCAAAAAGCGATCGATATTCATCGTGAGATCTGTGCAGTTTACTGAGAAAACGTTATGAGTCATGGAATGGTAAGAAATTGGGTGAGAGCATTTAAAGATGGGCGCACAAATGTGCATGATGAACAACAGAGTGGGCATCCTTTGGTCGTTAATGAAAGTTCGGTACGGGAAATTAACAATAAGGTGAGAGAAAACAGACGATTTACGATATCCTCCTTGCGGAATGACTTTCCTAATGTTTCTCGTGGTGTTTTGTATGGCATTGTGACCGAGCACTTGAATTACCGAAAATTGTGCGCACGTTGGGTACCGAAAATGTTGACGGATGTGCACAAAACCAAACTTTTAGACAGTGCATTGACTTTCCTTGAGCAGTACCACAACGATGTCGATGATTTCTTAAACCAAATTGTTACGGGCGATGAAACATGGGTGGCCTACGTCATACCAGAATCAAAGCAACAGTCCATGGAATGGCGGCATTCAGATTCATCCATAAAAGTGACGTTTAAGCAAAACAATTTCTGCCCAGAAAATCATTTGCACAGTTTTTTGGGAGAGAAATTGAGTATTGCTTGTGGAATTTCTGCCTCGTAATGAGACAATCAATGCAGCAGCATACTGTAAGACACTGCACAATCTGCGCCGTTCAGTTCAGAACAAAAGACGTGGGAAGTTGAGCAAGGACATCGTTTTGCTGCAAGACAATGCCCATCCACAAGTGGCGAATCAGACCAAAGATGTCATCACATCGTTTCGATGGGAAACTCATTCTCCGGTCAGCCGCAATCTTGCGCCCAGTGACTACCATCTGTTCCTGCACTTGAAGAAACACATGGGTGGTCAGTGTCTTCAAGACGATGACAAAGTCAAAACAGTGGTGATGCAGTCGTCAACAAGTCAGGTGGCAGACTTCTAAGAGGAGGGTATTCAAAAACTGGTGCAACGTTATGACAAGTGCCTCAATATTGACGGAAATTATGTAGAATAGTAGATTAAGGTACAGGCTTTCATGCAAAAATAAAATTATTGAGAGATCTTAGCACGTCTTTTTTAATTTGAAAACGGTACTTACTTATAGAACACGCCTCGTATGTCACTGGAGGCGAGCTACACTTTCGCCTCTAGACCCAGTGAGATGTACCGCGGGATTCACCAAGTGGTGTAGCGCCCCTAGTGCCGATAATTGCCTCATTTCGGTGCCGAAGAGAGTTCGCAAATTTCTTCAGACATCGCGTATTCGATTTTTATTCAGGGTGTGCAGATATTCAATGAACAAACTAACAGGGGTGATACAGAGAAAGAAACAAATATATTTCGTAAAACAGCCATGTGTCGAAAACTCATATTGCGTGAGCACTGAGCACGTGCAGGTATCACACAAGTGGAGCAGATAAAAGTCTTTTGTCTAACATTGTTACTCCAGATGTTAGTTTGAGATTCGTAGTCTGTTGTGATGGCATGCTCTTCGACAGAGAGTCAGTAAACAGCGTGTAGCACTATGGCTGCATGATAGTTGCAGTGTCAACATGGAGCGCTACACGCATGGACACGCGGGACATGCACTTCGTTTGTGGTGCAGCTGAAGACAATAGTCAAAGAGCACACCGAATGTACGGCGAAATTTACCCTGCACGCAGATGTCCACGTTACCGTACACATACTGCAATACACGCTCAACTCGAAATACCGGCACATTTGTGGTAAGCAGGACTACTGTGGGCAGACCACGGTCGGTGTTTATGCCTAACCCCATTATACTTCTTTCTCTGATGATGGCCGGCCGCGGTGGTCTAGCGGTTCTAGGCGCTCAGTCCGGAACCGCGGGACTGCTACGGTTGCAGGTTCGAATCCTGCCTCGGGCATGGATGTGTGTCATGTCCTTAGGTTTAAGTAGTTCTACATTCTAGGGGACTGATGACCACAGATGTTAAGTTCCATAGTGCTCAGAGCCATTTGAAACATTTTTTTCTCTGATGATGGTGATGTTTGCTTTGTGGGGCGCTCAACTGCGCGGTTACTAGGGCCCGTACGAATTTCCAGCCTTTGCTCAGTCCAAATTCGCCACTTTTATGAATTTTGATGGAATGATGATAACACAAACACCCAGTCATCTCGAGGCAGGTGAAAATCCCTGACCTCGCCGGGAATCAAACCCGGGACCCTGTACTCGGGAAGCGAGAACGAGACCGCAAGACCACGAGATGCGGATTCTTTCTCTGAGGCTACATTAAGTCCGAGGTGTATTCTGCCCGTGTCGACAGTCAATACAGGCACACAGTTACGGAACAGACCGCGAATTTTCCACCGACCATCAGCTACGTCTATACCGGCGCTACACTGAGGTTGATGATGCTCATTGCAAACAGTTGTTGCTATATTAAAGGAATGAGAAACATTCTGAGCCACTTTATTCTCAATCACACACAAGCTCCTGCATACACAGCACTTCAACAATTTGTGTTTCGGACACATCGTTGCTTTTCGATACACGCGGTGGTCCACTGATAGTGACCGGGCCAAATATCTCACGAAATAAACATCAAACGAAAAAACTACAAAGAACGAAACTCATCTAGCTTGAAGGGGGAAACCAGATGGCGCTATGGTTGGCCCGCTACATGGCGTTACCATAAGCCAAACGGATATCAATTGCGTTTTTTTAAAATAGGAACCTTCATTTTTTTATTACATATTCGTGTAGTACGTAAACAAATATGAATGTTCTAGTTGGACCAAATTTTTCGCTTTGTGACAGATGGCGCTGTAATAGTCACAAACGTATAAGCACGTGGTATTACGTAACATCCCGCCAGTGCGGACGGTATTTGCTTCGTGATACATTACCCGTGTTAAAATGGACCGTTTACCAATTGCGGGAAGGTCGATATCGTGTTGATGTATGACTGTTGTGATCAAAATGTCCAACGGGCGCGTGCTATGTATGCTGCTCGGTATCTTGGACGACATCATCCAAGTGTACGGACCGTTCGCCGGATAGTTACATTATTTAAGGAAGCAGAAAGTGTTCAGCCACATGTCAAACGTCAACCACGACCTGCAACAAATGATGATGTACAAGCAGGTGTTTTAGCTGCTGTCGCGGCTAATCTGCACATCAGTATCAGACAAATTGTGCGAAAATCGGGAATCTCAAAAACGTCGGTGTTGAGAATGCTACATCAACATCGACTGCATTCGTACCATATTTCTACCCACCAGGAATTGCATGGCGATGACTTTGAACATCGTGTACAGTTCTGCCACTGGGCAAAAGAGAAATTACGGTACGATGACAGATTTTTTGCACTCGTTCTATTTAGCGACGAAGCGTCTTTACCAACAGCGGTAACGTCAACCGGCATAATGTGCGCTACTGGGCAACGGAAAATCCACGATGGCTGCGACAAATGGACCATCTGCGACCTTGGCGGGTTAATATATGGTGCGGCATTATGGGAGATAGGATAATTGGCCCCCATTTTATCGATGGCAGTCTAAATGGTGCAATGTACGCTGATTTCCTACGTAATGTTCTACTGATGTTACTACAAGATGTTTCACTGCATGACAGAATGGCGATGTACTTGCAACATGATGGATGTCCGGCAAATAGCTCGCGTGCGGTTGAAGCGGTATTGAATAGCATATTTCATGACAGGTGGATTGGTCGTCGAAGCACCGTACCATGGCCCGCACGTTCATCGGATCTGAAGTCCCCGGATTTCTCTCTGTGGGGAAAGTTGAAGGATATTTGCTATCGTGATCCACCGACAACGCCTGACAACATGCCTCAGCGCATTGTCAATGCATGTGCGAACACTGCGGAAGGCGGACTAGTCGCTGTTGAGAGGAATGTCGTTACACGTATTGCCAAATGCACTGATGTTGACGGACATCATTTTGAGCATTTATTGCTTTAATGTGGTATTTACAAGTAATCACGCTGTAACAGCATGCGTTCACAGAAATAAGTTCACAAAAGTACATGTATGGCACTGGAACAGCCGAAATAAAAAGTTCAAACATACGTACGTTCTGTATTTTAATTTAAAGAACCTACCTGTTACCAACTGTTCGTCTAAAATTGTGAGCCATATGTTTGTGACTATTACAGCGCCATCTATCACAAAACTAAAAAAGTAGCCCAACTAAAACATTCATATTTCTTCATTTACTACACGAATATGTAATAAAAAATGGGGGTTGCTATTATAAAATACGCAGTTGACATCCATTTAACCTATGGCAGCGCCGTCTAGCAACCATAGCGCCATCTGGTTTCCCCCTTCAAGTTAGACAAGTTTCGTTCTATGTAGTTTTTTTCGTTTGATGCTTATTTCGTGAGATATTTGGCCAGGTCACGATCAGTGGACCCCCCTGTATACTAGCTTTTGTCTCCGTCATCATCCCTGTTAGTTTGGGCACTTAGTTTTTGAACACCCCGTATAAAACGCTTCACTGCCTGAATTTCATTCTCAGTAAGTACAGAATTCCAAACAGTGCATTCCACTCTAAGTTCTCACCATTTTTAATTTTATTATTTATCTAATAAGCCTCAAATATCGATCGAGTGTCATAGTTACACATGTCAGCAGAGCAACAGGGTGCGACGCTTCGAAACAGCGCCCGTGCCCTGGCGACGAGAATTAACTTTCGGCGGCTGCTGCTGCTGCAGGGAGTTTCACAGTGCGCGCGTGTGTGTACGCATGCGTGTGTGTGTTTTTACAGCGGCGCATCTCCCTGAGCGGCGGATTTATGCAGGCAGGCCGCGCGCGCGCCGGTCCCCGGTGTGGGCTGCGCCGGCCTTTGTGGCGCGACCCACCCAGCCGCCCGTCCGTCCATTGTGCTGCCAGCGGCGCAATATCGCACGCGGCACCCAGCGCCCGGCTACCCAGCCGCCCAGCTGCCGGAGTTTTTCACGGCCGATATTACATCCCGGGAGCCGTCCCTCATCTGCGCCAGTCCCGCTTAATAATGTACTGCCATTAAAACTGGCCGCCCTAAATACTGTTGCCACTGCTGCTGCCGCCGCCGCCGATACCGCAAGCTGTTTTCTGCAATTCAGCAGGGCGCAAAACCGATACACGCTTGCTTGCTATATTGAGCCCGACGCGGATACACTCTGGCCCACGTTCAAATTCGTCGGACAACTGATTACCAGAGCGTTGTTTAAAAGCAAAAAATCGAGTGGTGTACAGCCGGAAAACTTTTTTTTTTTTTTCCAAGCCGTTTCGATATAACGTCTGTGTCGTTTTCTTTCGTGGTACGGGTTACACAGCACGATACCCAATTTGTTTGTAGCAGGGGAATGTGAGTTTCTCTTCCACATTCATCAGCACACCTTTCGCTCCAGTCTGTGAGAGGCATTTCTTTCTGCAGTTCGGAGTGAAGCCCTTTTTACACCAGCGTCTACGCCTAGCAAGTGAGTCTACTGCAGCGCCTCTGGCGTTTTATTCATGTACTGAGAATCCCCTGTCACGAGTGGTCGTTTTCGTTTTGGTATACTCTTCACATTCCTGAGAACTTAAAGAGCGAGAAACACGTCTAAACATTTGAAAACATTTCAGGCTAATATATAGTAACATCAAGCAATATTTACGTGGCAGTAAATAGTGCCTTCACTCTATTCTCTGCATCTTGTTTACCTTCTAAGTTTACAAATGAATCAGAGAATTATTTTTCTCAGGTTGAAGAGCAGCTTACTAAGCTGCTGCCAGCACGCCCCCATCGGGGCGAATCGATATTCAATAAAGAAAAAAAAGGAAAGGATTTTTCTCAATAAGCTGATCTGCATTTTACACTCCTAAGATACTTCTCACTAAAATATAAGTCTATCTATTTACGTTCTTACTTACGCATAGGCTTTTTAAATATATAGTAGTACAGTTGTCTTCGACGCCAAGAAAGGTTGTGTATATAAGGCAAAAAGTATTTTTTTTAGATATTTTGTCTCTCTTGTGAGATAACAGTAATAAAACAAATGTCAGACTGTCGTGTAACTTATGCGATGTGTCACCAAAAACAAAACATACCTAAGCTATGCAACGTGTCACGAAAAACAAGATAAAGGTTAAGAAGACACAAAAACACAATATCCATTACTTTAATACGCGTGAGCTCGGGGAGAATAGGTTAACTTGCGATGTCAGCAGGTGACATCACTGTCGCCTGTTTCTGCATATACTTAAGAGCTTAGAATATCACACGTGACATACGCAATTAATCACTCACGTCACTGAACCACTAGCGACGTGATTCGGTGCCGATTTGCTTGCAAGCCTGTGACACATGTGCACAAAGAGTACTCGATTTTGACCAGAAACTTGCTCAAATAAAATGGTCTTAAGATCGCCACCACAACAACAGAACCACATGCAGTGCAGTGTAATGAATGGAAAGTAGTGTGTAGAGAACTGTGTTATAACACGAGTCTATGGACATCTCTCTACTTTTTCTTCGTATGTAGTCTCTTTTGTATCGCAGATTCACACTCTCCGTTTGGATTTTCGGCATACAAGCTTCAGAGAAGCCAAGGTGGTCTCCCCTTTATCTCCACCTTCCTTCATTTACATACAAGTGATCGCATAAACAAATTTCGAAAGTAATTATCAATACATTTCAAAATCAATAAAACTGTTCTACACTCAGTGCTATTAGAAGGCTATGAAGTGCTTTTAGCTGGAAGAGAGGTTGATTTATAAGAAGGTACAACCATACTGAGTAAGTTACGAATGAGAAAATAGATATCAAAAATGCCAAAAATAGTTATGTTAATGGTTTTCATCATTTTCGACTAATTTGGATCTTATATTATCAACAAGTTGATTACAATTATCAATGTAACTTGAGAAGACGATCTGCAGACACAAAACATTCTGCATAACACAATTTCAATACATCAAGCAACATGATCTTACTGCGTAGTTCATTTTCTTGAAATCAGATGAACGATGTTACGAATGTACATTTTTTACCACAAATGGCGCCGATAACTAACTTCAGTAAATGAAACTACATTTGAAAAACATGATATTTGATGAAGTGTACCTCCAAAATCTTCCTGTACTTTTCATGTAAACGAGCCAATCTCTCACATCTATCTATATCCATACTAATTATAAAACTGTAAAACTGTCATGTCTGTCTGTTTGACGTCCGCTCCCGGTAGCTGAATGGTCAGCGTGACGGATTGTCAATGCACTGGGCCCGGGTTCGATTCCCGACTGGGTCGGGGAATTTTCTTCGCCCACGGACTGTGTGTTGTGCTCTCCTCATCATCATCCTATCATCCTCATCGACTGCAGGTCGCCGAAGTGGCGTGACATCGAAAGACCGACACCCGGCGAACGGCCTGCCCGACAGGGGGCCCAAGCCATACGATTAAATTAAAATTAAAAAAAAAAGTCTGTTTGAGCACACTAATCCCCAAAACTACTAGATGAATTTCCATTTTGTTTTAAAAGGTAATTTGAGTGTACCTTGGTTCAAGCTTACATGCTTTATTTCATCAAAATCGGACCACGAAAGAAGTATATCGTAATTTAAAGTTTTATCTCTTCATATTATAAATGCGGAAGTAACTTTTGTCTGTCACGTTCTCACAACTAAACCGCTGAACAGATTTCGATGAAATTTTGTATGGAGATATCTTGAGTCCTGATGAAGCACATAGGCCACCATAGAAAGTGAGTAGTGAAGATACCTTGTATCCTGATGAAGAACATAGGCTACCTTATTTATTTATTTCTACAATATTACGCGAGTTATAGCAAATATTTATTTTTTTGAAAAGGCTAATTACTCTTCGACTTTTAAACTTTGTCATATTTTTGGAAAGATTTTTCTTGTTTGATTTGTCCTGTGTAATATGATCCAACGTAATGAATTAAGTGGTCAACTAGTTTAATGCATACTTAGATACTAATTTTATTAAACTGCCACGTTTTCATGATTAAATAGCTGAACAGATTTCGATGAAATCTCGTGTGGACATAGCTTGAACCCTGAGGAAGAATGTAGGCTATTATCGAAATAACAAAAACTCTTGATGTGGTGAAGTAGGGAACAGAACGTCTCTATTTACGTCTGTTAACATAAACCATGTTAATAAGTATTAAATTTGTTGCATAATACATATGTTGTGTAATGTGTAGTTAAATCAATAACACAATGCATATATGTATGCTCCTGCCCACAGCCCTTTACACGCAGTGCTCAACACCAATGCTGCACCTGCTGCTGCGCCTTGCGTTGGGACAGTTGGAAGGCGAGTAGGTTGGGGGCGCACATCACGAACTTTGCTTACCCAACATTATTGCACGCGCAATAACTTACTCAGTGTCTCTCATCATAACAAATTACTAGTATGCAAGCTTAGTCTTGGAAAGCTGCTGGTTCATGTTATTTGACAACCTGATGAAGATGAAAATGATAGAAATTAGGAACTGCTTTGGGCAGTTTTATGACTTCTCCTCTTAATCATTTAACAGACGTGAATTAAAAGTTAGCAGATAGAAAATGAGTGTAATGTAAACTTCCTGACTGTAAAAAAAGTTGTGGTGTTTAGCAGATGTGAATCAGTTAGGGTCACAATGAACACTAATGATGAGGCAATTGAACAAGTTAACACATTCTTTTACCTTGAATGTGATATTACTTACACATCAAATGATGGGCTGACTAGAAACTTACAGTATCTATATGCAACATTCTAATGGTGTTTCTAAAGAAAATACAAGATATACACTCCTGAAAATTGAAATAAGAACACCGTGAATTCATTGTCCTAGGAAGGGAAAACTTTATTGACACATTCCTGGGGTCAGATACGTCACATGATCACACTGACAGAACCACAGGCACATAGACACAAGCAACAGAGCATGCACAATGTCGGCACTAGTACAGTGTGTATATCCACCTTTCGCAGCAATGCAGGCTGCTATTCTCCCATGCAGACGATCGTAGAGATGCTGGATGTAGTCCTGTGGAACGGCTTGCCATGCCATTTCCACCTGGCGCCTCAGTTGGACCAGCGTTCTTGCTGGACGTGCAGACCGCGTGAGACGACGCTTCATCCAGTCCCAAACATGCTCAATGGGGGACAGATCCGGAGATATTGCTGGCCAGGGTAGTTGACTTACACCTTCTAGAGCACGTTGGGTGGCACGGGATACATGCGGACGTGCATTGCCCTGTTGGAACAGCAAGTTCCCTTGCCGGTCTAGGAATGGTAGAACGATGGGTTCGATGACGGTTTGGATGTACCGTGCACTATTCAGTGTCCCCTCGACGATCACCAGTGGTGTACGGCCAGTGTAGGAGATCGCTCCCCACACCATGATGCCGGGTGTTGGCCCTGTGTGCCTCGGTCGTATGCAGCCCTGATTGTGGCGCTCACCTGCACGGCGCCAAACACGCATACGACCATCATTGGCACCAAGGCAGAAGCGACTCTCATCGCTGAAGACGACACGTCTCCATTCGTCCCTCCATTCACGCCTGTCGCGACACCACTGGAGGCGGGCTGCACGATGTTGGGGCGTGAGCGGAAGACGGCCTAACGGTGTGCGGGACCGTAGCCCAGCTTCATGGAGACGGTTGCGAATGGTCCTCGCCGATACCCCAGGAGCAACAGTGTCCCTAATTTGCTGGGAAGTGACGGTGCGGTCCCCTACGGCCCTGCGTAGGATCCTACGGTCTTGGCGTGCATCCGTGCGTCGCTGCGGTCCGGTCCCAGGTCGACGGGCACGTGCACCTTCCGCCGACCACTGGCGACAACATCGATGTACTGTGGAGACCTCACGCCCCACGTGTTGAGCAATTCGGCGGTACGTCCACCCGGCCTCCCGCATGCCCACTATACGCTCTCGCTCAAAGTCCGTCAACTGCACATACGGTTCACGTCCACGCTGTCGCGGCATGCTACCAGTGTTAAAGACTGCGATGGAGCTCCGTATGCCACGGCAAACTGGCTGACACTGACGGCGGCGGTGCACAAATGCTGCGCAGCTAGCGCCATTCGACGGCCAACACCGCGGTTCCTGGTGTGTCCGCTGTGCCGTGCGTGTGATCATTGCTTGTACAGCCCTCTCGCAGTGTCCGGAGCAAGTATGGTGGGTCTGACACACCGGTGTCAATGTGTTCTTTTTTCCATTTCCAGGAGTGTACATTACAGAAGCTATACAATGGTGGTTTCTTTTCTTTTTTTAGAATCATCAGTCTTCTGAGTGGTTTGATGAGTCCTGCCACGAATTCTTCTCCTGTGCCAACCTCTTCATCTCAGATTAGCAGTTGTGGCCTACGTCTTCAATTATTTGTTGCTTGTATTCAAAACTCTGCCTTCTTCTACAGTTTACACCCTCTACAGTCATGGAAGTTATTCCGTGATGTCTTAACCAATATTCTACCATGCCGTCCCTCCTTCTCCTTCTACTTGCAAGTATTTTCCATATATTCCTTTCCTTGCCAATTCTCTGGAGAACTCCGTATTCCTTACCTTATCAGTCCAGCTAATTTTCAACATTCTTCTGTAACAGCACACCTCAAATGCTTGGATTCTCTTCTTTTCCAGTTTTCCCACAGTCTGCGTTTCACTACTGTGCAATACTGTGCAGCAATCTTTTTTCCTCACATTAGGACCTATGCTTGATACAAGTAATCTTCCCCCCGCCTAGAAAGTCATTTTTGTCAGTGCTAGCTTGCTTTTGATGTCCCCCTTGCTCCGATCGTCGTGGGTTGTTTTACTGCTTAGGTAGCAGAATTCCTAAACTTCATTTGCTTTGTGATCACCCATTCTCATGTTAAGTTTGTCACTGTTCTCATTACTGCTATTTCTCACTACTTTCGTCTTTCTTCGATTTACTGTAAATCCATATTCGGCACTCATTAGACTGTTCGTTCATTCATCAAATTCTGTAATTCCTCTTCACTTTCACTGAGGATAGGAACGTCTTCATCCAATCTGAGCATTTATATCCCTTCAGGTAGAATTTTAACTTCACTACTGAATCTCTTTTTTATTTCCGTTATTGCTTCTTCAATCTATAGGTTAACAGTAGTGGCGAAAGACTACGCCTCTGTTTTACATCCTTTTTGATCTGAACACTTTCTTCTAGGTCTTCCACTATTGTTGGTTCCTCTTGGTTTTTGTATACTGTATATTACCCTTACTTTTCCCAAAATTTCGAACATCTTGCACCATTTGAACGCTTTTTCCAGGTCAACGAGCCCTATGAACGTGTATTGATATTCCTTCAGTCTTGTTTCGATTGTCAACCGCAACATCAGAACTATCTCTCTCTGGTGTCTTTAGCTTTCCTGAAGTCAAACTGAAGTTAAATTTTCTTTTCTATTCTTGTATATATTATTCTTGTCAGCAACTTTGATGTATGAGCTGTTAAGCTGATCGTGCTATAATTCTCGCACTTGTAGTCTCTTGCAATCTTCGGAATTGTGTGGATGTTGTTTTTTTCTGAGGGTCAGATGGTATATCGTCATACAATACATTCTACACAACAATGCGAATAATTCTTTTGTTACTACTTCGCCAATGATTTTAAAAATCCTGATGGAATGTTACCTTCGCCCTCTGGTTCATTTGATCTTGAGTCATCCAAAGATCACTTAAATTCTGATTCTAATACTGGATCCCCTATCTCTTCTATATCGAAATTTATTTTTTCTTCTTCCATGTCATCAGACAATTCTTTCCACTCAAAGAAGCATTGAATGTACTCTTTACACCTATCTGGTCTCTCCCCTGCTTTTAATAGCGGAATTCCCGCTGAAGTCTTAATATTACCGTTCTTGCTTGTAGTTTAACGGAAGGTTGTATTGACTTTTATATATACTGTCTGTTCTTCCGATATTCATTTCTTTTTCGATTTCATGGAGACATTTCCTCTTAGCTTCCCTGCACCTCCTATTTATTTCATTAATAAGTGACTTGTATTTCTGTACTTCTGAATTCCCTGAACATTTTTGTACTTCCTTCTTTCATCGATGTGCCGTCTGAGGCGCCTTGCACGGTTCGCACGGCTCGCCCCTTCAGAGGTTCGAGTCCTACCTCGGACTTGTGTGTGTGTGTGTGTGTGTGTGTGTGTGTGTGCGCGCGTGTGTGTGTGTGTGTGTGTGTGTGTGTGTGTGTGTGCTGTCCTTAGCGTAAGTTAGTTTAAGTTAGATTAAGTAGGACGTAAACCTAGGGATCGATGACCTCAGCAGTTTGGTCCCGCAGAAATTTACCACGAATTTCCTAAAATTTCCTTCATCGATCAGCTGAAGCGTATCTTCTGATACCCTTGGTTTCATCGCAGTTACCTTCCTTGTATCTATGTTTTTCTTTCCAAATTGTATAATAGTCCTTTTTAGAGATATCCATTCCTCTAACTGAAATGCCCACGGAACTATTCCTTATCTCAGTATTTATATCCTCTGAGCACTCAAAGGTTATTTCTTCACTTCTTATTACTCCTGCATCGTACATCTTCGCGCGTTTACTCTTCCTGACTCACCTTTCAAACTTCAATCTACTCTTCATCACTACTAAGTAGCGATCTTAATCTGTATCGGCTCCCTTTGATTACTAATCAAAGACGTTGCACCTAAATCACAGATACTCATAGTGGGAGCACTACCGTTTTTAATGAAATGAATGGAGAATACTTGCTAAATACCTTATCAAAGTGAAAGGAAATGCAGAACCCAAATGTCTGTGAATCATAGTATTTGTTCCAGGAAAAGAAATGTAGATACCAAGGAAGAACTAAACAAATTTAATGTGAATGAAAAAAAGAGTGATGTGGGGCCTGATGGAACAATTAGAAAAAGTGTATAACAATAATGCAACGAAACAACCTAAAACAATGAAGAAACAATTTGGTCAGCCAAGAGAAGTTGGACGGGCAGAATACTTAACCAGAAGAAACCAGAGACTGTTTAATTTTTTATGGGGATGATGATTTACGTGGAACAGTGGCAAGGGCACCACACTTGATTTAGAGAATTCAGGGAGACACACTAAGCTTCTGCTACTCTCTGGCAGTGCCAGCTCTAGGGTTCAGCGCGTAGTCGACGAGCGAATTTGGACCGTTGCACCCATCCCACTTCCTTCACTCAGTTCTGCAACAGCCCCCCCCCCCCCCACACGCAACAATCTCAAAAAATTTAAAATGCTTTTCAATGTTTTCAGTTAGATGAATAATACAAAAATTTACAATGCGACACAAATGACGATTTGTGAGCAGGAACCAACTAGACTACGAAATCCGGGGCATTGCCCGAGAGAACCAGATGATTAGAGACCCTGTTGCCCAAAAGAAGAAATGAAAAATTAACTTTGAAACGTTAGTGATATCGATCGGTCAATTGAAATCTTTCCCTGTCTTAAAAATACGCATAATTTAATCAACCTGACGAATGTTAAAGATCAGTGAAATGTTCCATGCATTTGACTATGAAACGGTTTTAATTTATTCGCACGTTTGGTAGCGGGACTCTTTGCACACAGTAGTGAAACCTTAATTTGATAGCAATCAGAAACAAGAGAGTGTCCATCAAGCACTCCTCCGAGATCAGAGTGAACGGTTAATGCTTGTTACGTCAGGTCAGGCTGGCGTAAGAGGTTAAATATTAATGATATTCACTGCTGCAAATTCCTTAGTACCGAAATGAAACACAGAATAAACAATGACGTTCCAGTGTCCGGCCTACAGAGTACATTACCGTTTGCTTACCATAGATGGTAGCTACGGAAGTCAACATACGAGCAGCTCGAACTCTAGTGACTTCTATCGCTACAGTACTAGACAGCGAGAAGCCAAGGAAATTCGATTTCTCAGTTCATTCAGTTTATATGACTCCTCTGATTTAAATGCATATTAATTTTCTGATAAAAATAAGATTAATGTTTGAAATTTGTGTGACTAACAAGAAATTCTTATAAAATGAGTTATTTCTTATGTGCATGGACAACGTATGTTTCATGATACCAATATGACGTACTCCAAGTGTCAAACGCTATCTCTATGAATGAACACTTGCAGCACCTGACATGGAAAGTTCATAGGATAACGTACAATTTCTAGTTCCTCGATTTACCTATAATTGAAATATTTATAAAATTCATGCTTCTCCAATACCAGATTCCTCAGATAAACTGCGATGTCTGTTGTGCAAACTCCATCACTGTTAATATAACTGCAGTGTCGAAGATCACCATATACACTGAACAGACGTGCCTGGGTAATGAATGTCATGTACCCGAAACGTAGATTAAACAACAAATCGCGACGTGACGCGGAAAATAGTCACCGCATTGTTAAGGAAACTATCCATCGATAATATCAGGGCTGTGATTAGTCAGGGAAGACCAGAACAGTATCCTTTAACTCTGGGAAAAATTAGAAAAAAACTAAGAAAACTTACAATGAGGAAATGTGGAAAAGTCAGTAAAATCGATCAACCAAGAGGTGTCTTCCGTTATGCTAAAAATCTTAAGATTGGCTTAGAAATTACCCTGACGTAAAGATGTCGGCATCATACCTCCTTTAACATGGTCATTACCAGATATCTATCTGCAACAGGATACGAACATCAGATAACTGAATATATAGAACCAAAGGGACTAGATGTGAGCAAGTTTTTGGTCTGGGCTATAATGGAGCGTCTGTCCTAAGTGGAGTTTGCAATGGTGTGTATGAAAGAATCAAATCACAATTCAAATTCCACTGATAGGCTAATCAAGAAACAGCTCCGTAATTTGGAATAGGTGAGAACATCTACACGGCTTTTGGTCACAGCATAATACGCTCGTACGATTTAGGAACTTGTTTTGTGGGTGCTTCTAAAATAACGCTAAAGACATAAAATCCAATGCATATCTAAATCAGAAAACAAAATGTACATACTATTAAAAAGGGATCCATAAACGTTCTTAAGGAGTCCAAAAAATAATGTGAAACAGTAAGAAATGTAAGAAACGAAGTGTAGCAGTGGGTAGAAAAACATAAGTACAAACAACTAAAAATAATTAACAGAGCAC
This sequence comes from Schistocerca cancellata, assembly GCF_023864275.1. Classification (NCBI taxonomy): domain Eukaryota; kingdom Metazoa; phylum Arthropoda; class Insecta; order Orthoptera; family Acrididae; genus Schistocerca; species Schistocerca cancellata. The sequence continues at coordinate 159,725,336 of NC_064627.1, read as the reverse complement.
ATAACACCTCGCAGTCTGAGATTATGGACGTCTTAAGAACGAGGCTGTTAGAAACAATCTCTTCTCGACCACGAGGCACATCTGGAGTGGGGGAAGAATGGGTAAAGATATCGGCCGCATGTTTTTCAGAGGCACCAGCACGCCAAATACCTCAAGCGATTTGGGAGGCATTTAGATAAACCTTAATTTTTACAGAGGGAAAAGGGCTTTGACCTCCGGAATGATGTCAATTGTATTACCACTGTGACATGTCGCGTATTTTCTCTCAGAAATGAAATGAAATGAGATGAAATGTCGTGTGACGAGGGCCTCCCGTCGGGTAGACCGTTCGCCTGGTGCAAGTCTTTCGATTTGACGCCACTTCGGCGACTTGCGCGTCGATGGGGATGAATTGATGATGATTAGGACAACAACACCCAGTCCCTGAGCGGAGAAAATCTCCGACCCAGCCGGGAATCGAACCCGGGCCGTTTGGATTGACAGTCTGTCGCGCTGACTACACAGCTACCGGGGGCGGACTTTCTCTCAGAAATAGCTAATATTAGAGAATCGTGCGACAAAATACTTTCCAAAACTGCCAAAATTTGTGGAAGATTGTTCATTGAGCGTAAATTGCCTAATAATGAATTAAAACAGTAGAAAACCACATTACGAACTTTGCGAGGACGAGGGGCTGATATAGTAAGTACGTGGACTTAAAATAGTTGTTTTTACCCTATGACTAACAATATTTGCTACTAAATACTTGGTTTCAAAGAATGATGTATATTATAGAAGCAAACGTAACAACAAAATATTTTTCCTACCTACCGGCAGTGGCGAACATCTTAAAAACTAAGCACTATGCTGCTCCATGATATTTTCTAAGACATTTTTCTTCTCTTTGCAATAGAGTTGATGCTGAGAAATCAGTATTTAATTTACAAATATAAAATATGTCTGATGTATAAGACATTGACACCAAATTGCAGATGCACTGTTGTGAAGCTAAGACTGTCATAAAACATGAACACTCTCTTTCGTTACTAACAATATTAAAAAAAAGGCTCTATGAGGGACCTTTAAAAAGTTATTTCCAGATTATTATGGAGGGCGAAGAGCTTTTATTGAATTCCACACAACACTTCCGTGTGTGAGTTGGCAGAACAAATGAAGGTCAATTTCGCTCCTTACATAAGAGTTCATAGAATGTAACAGGAAGATGATTATGACGCCTAACTTACTTTGACAGTAATGAGCAGATTTGGCTATAAATATGTAATGCAAAAGGGATGACATTCAATCAACATATTAACAAACCACTCATATATAATGCATGTCAATGAGCAGAAGGTGAAACAAGCAGCGAGAGGAAACGTTTTGTGTGGAAGTCAGCATGGGCAGATGCAGAGGCCACGCCCCTGGTGACACTACAGGAAGCTCTTAAGGGGGTATGTCCCACAGTGAGAGTCAGTGACCAGACAGGTGACGCATACTGCAGGGCAAATAATGGGCCACCAGAAGTAGGACAGAAAGAAGCTTTAGAAAACTGCGTTTCGGTATGCCAAATGGATACGAACAAAACCAGTGGCGCATTCGATCATGTGAACAGCAAGTGGTACACAAGTGATGAAAACATGTAACTTTTTAGGTGTCTGGATCAGTCACAAATCGTCCGATTGGCGGAAACGCACCGAGAAGGAGTAAAGTGCAAAGATTTCCACGTAGTTCAGTGGTAGGACCCTTGCGATTGGTAGAGAGAGTTTCCACAAAATAAGAAGGATGCTCCTGTTAGTCAACTTAAGCCGTGACGTGGAGAACGAAAGAACCCAGGTGGGGAGAGGGTTCGGCTCCGAGAGAGACGAGAGCGAAATTCTCATGGACTCTTCTCTGAACTGGCGTCAAGTGCAGAACCTAGCGCATAATGCTACGTACGACACAGAGGAGAAATTTGTGTCAACACTGCGCTCACAGAGGCTGACCTCCAGCTAGAAATTAGCTGTAGCTTCGTTGAGCTCCAACTGTGGAGGAACGAACCAGCCAATTAGTTAACTGTTCTTGCGAGAACTCAGAGAGCATTATAATATGCATTCTGTTCCAGCCATGCACGTGTTTATCGCCATAGACTGAGACTAGGGATGAGTTAATATTTTCTTGCACATCGAGAAACATAGCATTTCTACTGGAAAATTGAGCAAAGGCTTAATTAGATTTTATAGGAATTTCAGTGGGTGAGAGCAGCCATGAAAACGACAACTCATCGCAGCTAAGATAAATATTGCGTCAGAGGTGTAAACTTGTTGGTTCACCAGCTTGCGTCCACTGTAAACTCAAGCGACCTTATGTAATCTTTTGCTCGTCTTGTCACAAAACTAATCTTCCTCTGCAGACTTTATTGTAATCCTAAAAATAGTACCGAACTTTGAACCGGAATTGGATGATTTATCGCAGTACTGGCCAACATTATAACGTAATCGTAAGAATAATTTTGTGAAGAAACTCATACCTAAAATTTAATACTGTTGTGTTAAGGATTATTCAATTATCTGAGAGTTAAAATTGAATAGTGTTGTGTTTAGGATTAGTTCACTTTCAGAGGCCAAGATTTGTCATTTGGAAAACTGTCTTAACATTGTCACGTTGTAAACTGTGTAAAAGCGTTTATTTCCGTGACAAAATTGCAGTATTAAACAATGTCATCACATCTTACACAGTTGTGTTCAGTCACAGAATAAGAAACCACCTAACCATAACCTTACAAGTGTGACGCAAATACGTGTCACTATTTAACCTAGTCATCAAGTCTCTGATATAGACAGTCGAAATTTTCTATGAATCGTTCATTTCCTCGAAGACTGAAGTCAGCTCATTGCTTACAGAGACAATCGAGAACCGCTCTGTCAGCTTCCTTAGCTGTCACAAACACAGCAATTGCTTCACAACAGCTCCTAGGTTATCTAGACATTGTCTGTGATGGATGTCGATGGCCTTTCCGCCTCGACCACCATAGTCATATACCCGTGCGGCTTTGGTCATATTGTTGACACCATTTCACTATGGCTGTAGGCAGTGTTGCATTAGGTCCTAATGCCACAAAAAGTTTAGGTGAATCTGTATACAATTCAGACGTTTCGCTCACAAAAATCATACTGCCCCACGTACTTCAGCTTTGGAGTTTGTTTCCAGTTGCCACGCCACTTGAGTCACACATTGTGAGACAGCTGTTACCCCGTATCGCAGCAGAACTGTGTCTTTAGGCAAGCTGGAACATGTACTCCCATCTGTGGAATGGTCTTAGTACGTGACGATATTCATAACTTACTTTTTGAAGTTATAACGTACAATGAGTCAAACACGGTTGTCCATTTCGGTAATACTGCCAGTGGAAGAAGGATGCCACAGATGGCCACAGCGTTGTTTTATTAGTGAGAGAGTGTAAGAGAAATGTTTAAAAATTTTAACTGAGAGATCCCTAAGCAAGACGCCGTACTATATTTCAATAGAACATTCTTGCAAACTCCGAGACCAGGCTTTTGGCGCAGAACGCTGGATTTTTGTTGAGCCCCGTACTTAACTTCCCCGTGGCGAATCTGAAGATGCAATTAGGCTCTCAGAGAAGCACCGAAACAGTTTTTCTCTACGATACATCTGCGAATGCTACAAGGAAGCACTTTAATACATGGTCCGATGAAAATTGTCCACTGCCACGCAGTTTACAGTGATCTGCAGAGCTAAGATGAAAATGTTGGTGTATAAATTTTTGTAGAAAATGGAGAATCACTTAATTTTGATTTTTCTGTAACAACTGTCTATTCTGCATGTACTGGAATAAGGTAACATTTCATTTGAGTGATGTTTCTTCTATGGGCATTAGCTTGTGAGCCACAGGATATTTCTCTGCCCAACGGATAATTTCCTAATGCTGAAGACTCATCAGAGGCCACAAAAACTCAGACAATGTGTCTGAGGATTCGAACCGTTAGGCAGAGAAATCTATTTGGTACCACAACGTAATGCCCTTATAAGAGAAACTGCCAAGGACGCAAACACTGGCTGTGAAAGCCGGTAGTTTATTTTAGACCATTAAGAATATTATCAGTTTATTTTTTTACGTGGGTATTGAAGCTTACACACTTTTCTGAAACTATCAATTAGTTCTTGTTTGGTCTTGAAGTACATAAAATACTATTTCACTTTTTGTGACATTATACAGTGTCGGAATTAATTAATTTTTAATTTTTTTTCCAAGTGTAAAGAAATTGTCTTACTAGTTAAATACAGACTCGTGAGAGAGAGTTTGCTTTATATTTATTTAAAATGTGCCTTATAATTGTTATGTGCAATGACGCAGGTGCGAATAACTGTTTCACATATGAACGTGTGAAAACCATAAAGGTATAAATGACATTTTTTGCAAAACTGTGTTAACTGCGCCGTCGACCACGGAACAAGGGATACTTGTCAGTGGCAAAAAGATCTGGTGCCTACTGTTAACGTGTACCATTTGTCAGCATGTTGTATAACTGTATTTATCGAATCACAATCGATAGGCAGTGTCAGGACGGTACAAGCAACACCATTCGAGACGCACCAAAGAATCGCGATTCAAGCTCTCAATTACTGATGAAAACTCGATCACAAATGAGTAGCTCTACCTTTCAAGGTGTTCAGTGTTGTTCAGAAACGACTGATGAAGATTTATCAGATGATGATTCAGTCTCAGACGAAGATTATGTTCCTGTTCAAGGTAACTGAAGTTCAAGCGTTTTGCGTAACATTTTAGTGACTACGTAAGGTTTTCTTTTGAAATTTTCATTGACTTTTGTGACCATTAGAAATGTCTTAAACTATTTCTTTTAGTATATAAGCACACATCAAGTTAGCATAACAACTTCTCCTTACTGTCAATAAAAGATTTGTTCCACATGAAAAATACTGTCACGAAAATATTGTCACTTGTACCAGTACGTCGCTGAAATGCTTAACATTTTTGAGGTACGTTTGCAGTCCTTTACCACAATTACATTAACAAAAACAATGAGATTATTTTGGCAATTTAAGCATGAAACTGATTTTTATATAGATATTTACTTTATATCGATGGTTCAGTGGTTATTTCCTTTTGTATTCAGATGCATCATCTTCCAATGAAAATGAATATCAGAGCAAGCCAGAAAAAACACTAACAATTAAAAAAATCCATAACACAGTTGAAAAGTCGTGCGTAGAAGCCCCTCATGAAGAAACTGAAGAAAGCATTGTTTCGAGAAAGAGGAAAAGTAACCTGATGTTATGGAAAGTGAATACAGTAGTTACTTTCGACCTTGAAAAAACATTGCCAACTCCAGTGCTAACAACCAATGTTTTTTACTACGAGAGGCATCACTGGACATTTAATCTTGGAATACATGGCTGTAGAACAGATCATGATTACATATATATGTGGTCTGAGAATACTGCCTCATGTAGACCTTCAGAAATTGGTTCTCGCTTACTGAAGTATGTAAAATAATCGCCATCTGATGTTAAACATGTTATTATCTACAGTGATAGTCGCGGACAGTTATAGTTGGGGTGGGCAAGACATGAACCAAATAATCAAAAACCAAACCCAGTTTATATTTGTGCCACAAGATTGGATGAAGCTTGTAGAAAATCCCAGGCTGTCATTTCATGTGAAAGGTTCCATAGCGAAACTGCGACTGAGTTTTGCCCTCATCTACCTATTACCTATCATAGATCCATCGAACAAAACACATGTCGGTCCGCAGCTCGTGGTCGTGCGGTAGCGTTCTCGCTTCTCACGCCCGGGTTCCCGGGTTCCCGGCGGGGTCAGGGATTTTCTCTGCCTCGTGATGACTGGGTGTTGTGTGATGTCCTTAGGTTAGTTAGGTTTAAGTAGTTCTAAGTTCTAGGGGACTAATGACTATAGATGTTAAGTCCCATAGTGCTCAGAGCCATTTGAACCAAAACACATGTCCAGTTCTTAGACAGAAAAGCAAAGACCATTTCTGTCAACAAGATGGGTAGTAAAAGGGATACACAAAATGTAAAATTGTGCAATTCACTAAACGAAAAAATGTAGTGTTCTATGTGTTTTATGACTATAATACCACTGAGTCACTGTTTCAATCGGCTAAATCATACAAATATCTGGATGTAACACTTTGTAGGAACATGAAATGAAACGAACACATAAGCTAATTCATGGATAAGTCTGGTGGTAGACTTTGGTTTATTGGTGAAATACTGGCGAAGTGCAATCAGTCTACAAAGGAGAATGCTTAAAAATCACTCGTGGGACCGATTCCAGGATACTGCATGAGTGTGTGGGACCCATACCAAGTACGACTAACAGGGTATACCGAAAATATACAGAGAACGCCAGCACTAATGGTCAGGGGATCGTTAGATCGCGGGAGAGTGTCACAGAGATACTGAAGAAACTGAATCGCTGACTCTTGAACATAGACGTAAACTACCCTGAGAAGGTCTACTAACAATGTTTCAGAAACTAGGTTTAAATGAACACTGTAGGGATATTCTCCAACCCCCCATGTATCACTCAGATAAGTATTGTGAGTATAAGATTTGAATAATTACAGCATACTCAGAGGCATTCTATCATTCTTACCGAGCTCCATACGTGCATGAAAAGGGAAGAAACCTGCATAACTGGACCAATGGGACGTACCATCTGCTACGTGCTACGCAGTTCACAGTGGTTTGCAGAATATAGATGCAGATATATACTCCTCCACAGAATAGGAGTGACCCATGGGGAAACTCTTCAGTTTGGATTTAAAATCGCGTGGATTACTGCTAAGATGTTTGAATTCGATTGGTAGCTCACTGAAAATGGATGCAGCAGTGTACTGCAAACCTTTCTACACAAGAGTTAAGGGAGTCCGATCCAAATAAAGGTTTGATGTCTGTCGAGTATTAAGTGAGTGAAATCTGCTTATTCTTGGGTATAAGCTAATATTTTTAACAAGAAATGACAGTAAGGAATATACATATTGAGAGACCAATGTCATAATATCCAGACTCGTGAACAGGTTTCGATAAGAGTTTCCTGAACCTACACCACTTATTGCCCGAACTGCCCGTTTTTGAGCCAAAAATTTCCTTTTAGAATGGTAAGAGTTACCCCAGAATATAATACCATACGACATAAGCGAATGAAAATAAGCAAAGTAGACTAATTTTCATGTCGAACGATCACTCACGTATAGAATAAATAGCAGCATTAAGTCTTTGAACAAGATCCTGAACGTGGGCTTTCTGCGACAGTCTACTATCTGTCTGAACACCTACAAATTTGAACTGTTCAATTTCACGAATCATAGCCCATTCAGTGAAATTAAAACGTCAGGTTTTCTTGAGTTTGTGTTATAAACTGTAAAAACTGTGTGTTACTGTGATTTAGTGTTGTTTTATTTTCTACAAGCCATGAACATAGGTCATGAACTGCACTATCTGAAACCGAGCCAATGTTGCACACAACATCCTTTACTACCAAGCTAGTGTCATCAGCAAACAGAAATATTTTCGAGTTAGCTGTAATACTAGAGGGCACATCATTTATATACACTCCTGGAAATTGAAATAAGAACACCGTGAATTCATTGTCCCAGGAAGGGGAAACTTTATTGACACATTCCTGGGGACAGATACAGCACATGATCACACTGACAGAACCACAGGCACATAGACACAGGCAACAGACCATGCACAATGTCGGCACTAGTACAGTGTATATCCACCTTTCGCAGCAATGCAGGCTGCTATTCTCCCATGGCGACGATCGTAGAGATGCTGGATGTAGTCCTGTGGAACGGCTTGCCATGCCATTTCCACCTGGCGCCTCAGTTGGACCAGCGTTCGTGCTGGACGTGCAGACCGCGTGAGACGACGCTTCATCCAGTCCCAAACATGCTCAATGGGGGACTGATCCGGAGATCTTGCTGGCCAGGGTAGTTGACTTACACCTTCTAGAGCACGTTGGTTGCACGGGATACATGCGGACGTGCATTGTCCTGTTGGAACAGCAAGTTCCCTTGCCGGTCTAGGAATGGTAGAACGATGGGTTCGATGACGGTTTGGATGTACCGTGCACTATTCAGTGCCCCTCGACGATCACCAGTGGTGTACGGCCAGTGTAGGAGATCGCTCCCCACACCATGATGCCAGGTGTTGGCCCTGTGTGCCTCGGTCGTATGCAGTCCTGATTGTGGCGCTCACCTGCACGGCGCCAAACACGCATACGACCATCATTGGCACCAAGGCAGAAGCGACTCTCATCGCTGAAGACGACACGTCTCCATTCGTCCCTCCATTCACGCCTGTCGCGACACCACTGGAGGCGGGCTGCACGATGTCGGGGCGTGAGCGGAAGACGGTCTAACGGTGTGCGGGACCGTAGCCCAGCTTCATGGAGACGGTTACGAATGGTCCTCGCCGATACCCCAGGAGCAACAGTGTCCCTAATTTGCTGGGAAGTGGCGGTGCGGTCCCCTACGGCACTGCGTAGGATCCTACGGTCTTGGCGTGCATCCGTGCGTCGCTGCGGTCCGGTCCCAGGTCGACGGGCACGTGCACCTTCCGCCGACCACTGGCGAATACATCGATGTACTGTGGAGACCTCACGCCCCACGTGTTGAGCAATTCGGCGGTACGTCCACCCGGCCTCCCGCATGCCCACTATACGCCCTCGCTCAAAGTCCGTCAACTGCACATACGGTTCACGTCCACGCTGTCGCGGCATGCTACCAGTGTTAAAGACTGCGATGGAGCTCCGTATGCCACGGCAAACTAGCTGACACTGACGGCGGCGGTGCACAAATGCTGCGCAGCTAGCGCCATTCGACGGCCAACACCGCGGTTCCTGGTGTGTCCGCTGTGCCGTGCGTGTGATCATTGCTTGTACAGCCCTCTCGCAGTGTCCGGAGCAAGTATGGTGGGTCTGACACACCGGTGTCAAAGTGTTCTTTTTTCCATTTCCAGGAGTGTAAATAAAGAACAGGAGTGGCCCCAACACTGATCCCTAGGGCAACCCCACTTGACTGTACCCCACCCAGACTCCACATCACAGCCATTCTCAACACTGTGAATAATGATCTTTTGCTGCCTGTCGTTAAAGTAAAAGGTGAACCAATTGTGAGCTACTCCCTGTATTCTGTATTGGTCCAACTTCTGGAGCAAAATTTTGTGTTCAACACAATGAGATGCCTTTGGTAAATCAAAAATATGCCTAGCGATCGAAACCTCACAGAGAAAAAAGAAGACAGCATTTTCAGTTGTTAAACGACTTCTGAAGCCGAATTGTATATTTGATAGTAAAACATGTTACATAAAATGATCAATTATCTTTTCATACACAGCCCTTTCAATAACTTTAGCAAACACTGATGGCATAGAAATAGGTCTAAAATTGTCCAAATTGTCCCTTTCTCCCTTTTTATAAAGTAGCTTTATTACTGAATACTTTAATCGTTCAGGAAACTGACCACTCTTAAAGGAAAAATTACAAATATGGCTAAATACAGGGCTAACATGTGCAGCACAGTACTTTAATATTCTGCTATTCACTCCATCATACCCCTGAGAATCCTTAGTCTTCAGCGACTTCATTATTTACTCAATCTCTCCGTTGTCTGTATCATAGAAGTGTATTTCAGACATCAATCTCGGAAAGGCATTTGCCAAGAAAGTCATATGATTCCCTGTAGAAACTAAATGTTTATTTAATTCACCAGAAATGCTTAGAAAATGATTGTTAAATACTGTACATATACCTGCTTGATCAGTAACAGAAATATTTTTACTACGAACTGACTTTATATCGTCGACTTTCTACTGCTGACCAAACACTTCACAACTCATCATATGGTTTTAATTTTATCATGGGCGTTAGCTATTTTGTTTGCATACCACATACTCTTTGCCTTCCTAATAACATTTTAAGCACCTTACAATACTGTTTGTAATGGGTTACTATAACTTTATTGTGACTATTTATAACATTTTGATATAATTCCCATTTTGTTCTATATCAGATTCTTATCCCACTAGTCAGCCACCCAGGCTACCTATTACTGCTAGTACCCTGTTTATAACGTCCTAATGGAAAGCAGCTCTCGAAGAGCATGAGAAATGTTTTAAGGAAAGCATTATATTTATCATCTACGTTATCAGCACTATAAACAACCTGCCACTCATGTTCCTTAACGAGGTTTAAAAAACACTCTATTGCCATTGTATTAACTTTCCTGCATAGTATGTAATTATATGTGACATTTGTTTGAGTACAAAAGCCTTTTAGTGTTCAAATTTGTGCATCGTTGTCTGAAAGACCATTCACTCTTTTACTAACAGAATGCCCATCTAGTAATGAAGAATGAATAAAAATATTGTGTATGGCTGTGCAACTGGTCCCCTCCACTCTAGCTGGAAAAAACACAATCTGCATCAGATCATATGAATTTACGAGATCTACCAATATCATTTTTCTTGCGCCATCGTATATAAAATTTATATTGAATTCACCACATCTAACTAACGTCTGGCACTGCCAACAAAGTGAATCAAGAACCCTCTCTAGCTTGAGAAGAAAAGCGCTGAAGTCAGAGTTAGGGGACGTATAAACAACAACAATTAGAAGTTTAGTTTCAATAAATTGAACTGCCCTGCACAACATTCAAATATCTGTTCAGTGCAGTGCCTTGATATGTCTATGGACTCAAATGGAATACTGTTTTTAATGTACATAGCCACTCCCCCACGCCACAAGGAACTCCTTGAAAAACAGCCAGCTAATCTGTATCCTGGTAACAGAAGCCTCTGAATTGTCAAATTATTTAAATGGTGCTCTGATATACCAATAATTTCAGAGTCAACCTCTATAAGCAATTCACTAACTTTATCTCTAATACCTCTTATATTTTGATGAAGTATGCTAATTCCTTCTCTGCTTGGAAACATGACTTCCTGTGAATGTAAGCCTTTAGTTAGAGGGTCCTCCTTAAACAGGTATACCTATCAGCTGACTTCAATCTAAAAGAGGTGCAGTTCTTGTTGTGGCGTAGCAAGACAGCCACACCACTCGGAGGTAGCCGAAAGGCACGCTAACTAATGCAGACGGGCGTGAAGTCTGAAACAGGATAACTATTGAATGGTAGCAAGAAAAGTACGTAGTTGCTTTATACTTAACTTTTATTCTCTGATGAATACAGCGTTCTTCTTGAGACATTTATACTATAACTCTCAAAGTAGGTAAGGCTAATGGCGCCTTGCTAGGTCGTAGTCATGTGCTTAGCTGAAGGCTATTCTAACTGTCTCTCGGCAAATGAGAGGAAGGCCTCGTACGTCTAGTCGCTAGCAATGTCGTCCGTACAACTGGGGCGAGTGCTAGTCCGTCTTTCTAGACCTGCCATGTGGTGGCGCTAGGTCTGCAAGTACTGATGGCGGCGACACGCGGGTCCGACATGTACTAATGGACCGCGGCCGATTTAAGCTACCGCCTAGCAAGTGTGGTGTCTTGCGGTGACACCACAGTTCTAATACCAACTACTACAAGAACTTTTCCATGAGTGATCACACCACCACCCACTACACTGTCACATGTAAGCCTTGCCAGCCTCACCTTCCCATACCTATTGAGATGCAGGTCATGCCTAGTGAAACCCAATGTACTGACAGACCCAACTGGCACCACTTAAATGTGACCCATGCCCTCTGCAATTAGTGCCCTCTCCAGTCCCACGTGAATGTGCCTAACAGCCGCGTTAAGATGAGGCCTATCATGAAGCTGAAACAGTTGCACGAAATGTACATTAAAACATGTACTAAAACTTACGAAAATGTAACTGGACATATAACCCATCTCTATTAGAGTCACGACGACTGAGAGGAGGACTTAATTACAACAAAGAAATTACTACAATAAGCCACCACAGGAACGAATGAGATAGCAAAACTTAAAAAAGTTTCAAAAAACCCTGAGTTACTTTACGCACACTATCAGACACCATCTCAGCAGCACAGCATAGCAGGAATCTCACAAAAAAGTACACGCGGTATGAGTTGTGTACGAGACAACTGGTCCGTTCAGCGCTAACACAGGTTTGTCTGTGACAGACTATAAAGCACACACACACACCGCTAGTGTGGCAAAAGATAACCAGGTGGGGCGCAAAAGTAGCCATTAGATGCGTACGTGAAAACAAAGTTGCAGAACATAAGAAGTCATACAAATTATGTAAAACCAAATATTTATTATATAGGAATAAAAGAAAGAAACTAAAGTGACGGTAGATACACAGCGAAGTCAATTATGTCGTAAAGGCGCAGTAAACTGCCTAAAATTTAAAATGCATGTACAGCGAATGCATTCAGTAACCGACAAAACTAAACACCTAGGCACTAGAATTAGCACGTCTGAGTTTGTCAGTTACTGAAACCATGCGCTATACATCAGCTTCAAATTTTAGTCAGTATACTGCGAATTGCGATATTTGTATGATTTTAGGTAACACACTGTTTCTTGAAACTTTTTGCGAAACTTTCCCGTCTCCTTCATACATGGGGTGGCATATTGTAATTTCTTTCTTTTAATTAGGTCCACCTCGTATTCTTTATGGCGTTTTTAAGGATGGGTTTCATATCCAATTGCTTTTGCGGAAGTTTCAGTGTACGTTTTAGTTTATTTATCCTCGTTGTCGTAGAAGATAGGTGCATGCGTCTCCATTATTTTCAATAGATTGCTTCTTGTTTGTAAACAAGCTGCCGATGCCCCTAAGGGGCAAAACGCGGTTTTGAATTGAAATAAATTACCGTGACTCATTTTCAGTTTGAAATACTTCAAAATCATTACTGTTTGAGAACCTATTGTTTATCAGTAACATGCGACATGTTCTTCGGGGCTAGTCCAATCTAGGATCTAAAGCACAATTTCATTCTGTACAGGCTCTGTGCTGTAGAAGAGTAACGAGTTCTGGGCACTGACCTGTGCCGACAAAAGCGCTCTTCGGCGACAGCCGCCACTCCACCGACCTAGTATTGCGACGCAATGACCGCTCAGGACCCTGAGCAACCCTTTGGCAAGCTTCCGTATCAGCAAGAGGATTCGACGGCACAGGGGAATGTGACAGTGGTATTCCTTCCGCGTGGTCAGCCGCCAGATAGCGGAACTGAGTCCTATCGAGGCCAGCCAGTAATCGATGAACAACTGAGCTGTGGCATAACGTCCATACTGAGCCAGTCTCTGCCGCAAGGACAACATCGTGTTTTGACAAACCACCACTACCGTCGTTGGCCTCGAACCTCCAAGTGCCACCGGACCATTCAGGCGCCTGGCAACTGACCACTATGCCGCAGTCGGGAGTCGACACCACCGTGATCCATCCGCCTTCGCCGGTTCCAGGACTCGCACTAAGAACCCTGAAACTCCTGGTTAAATCCGCAGGACAGAAGAGGTAGTTGGAATTGTGGAAAAGGGCCAAAAAAGAGCGGCTGTCAGTTACACTAGAACACATATAACTTTATTTAGTTGCCCAAACACTACATCGCAAATTTCCGAGTTTAACTATCGACTGAGTATGTCACACATGGCTTAAGGGCAGAACCTCTTTAAGTTTTAAAACGGCTGAAGGCCCATGGTTTAGAACACAACTGCAATAAATTTTTGAAAGGCAGAAAGCGCAAGGCTTTATCCTTAAATAATATTTCAAATGAGGCTGAAGGCCCAATCGGTCTAAGACTTGACAAGTAAGGAATTTTAATTTTAAAGTGGCTGAGGGCCCATGATCTAAAAACGCAACTATAATAAACTTTCAAAGGCAGAAGGCCCAAAGCTTTATCCTTAAATATTTTTTTAAAAAGGAGGCTGAAGGCCCAAACAATCTAAGACTTAACAATAAGGAGTTTTACTTTTCAAACGGCTGACGGCCCATGATTCAAAACACAGCTACAATAAATTTTTACAAGACAGAAAGCCCAAGACTTTATCCTTAAATATTTTTTAATGATTCTGAAGGCTCAAATAATCTAAGATTTAACAAGTAAGGAATTTAAATTTTAAGACGGCTGAAGGCCCGTGATTGAAAAACACAACTACAATAAATTTTCAAAAGGCAGAAGGCCCAAAGCTTTATCCAGGCCGACCGACGACCAGCCAAAGTCGTCGCCACTCCAGTCATGTGTGTCGGCAACCGTTGGGCGAGTCATGGCGGTCCGGACCTCACTGCTGCCACGCCCCGACTGAACTTGTGCCGCGTTCCAGGTCCGAACTAACTGCTGGCGCGTTGCAACTGACTGATCGACAACCGAGAAGTAATAGCAGTCCCAAAGATAATACGGCAGGGCCTATATCGATAAGCGCTGCTGATGCAGCTCACGGGCAAGCAAGGCAGCAACTCAGTGACACTAGTAACTGAAAATTAACATAACGACGCGGCAGTATGGTAAAAACAGGGTGTGAAATAAGAGATGGCACGAACACGAGCCAAGCGCGGCTCAGACCCCACAACACTGTGCCGTTGGGGCATGATGCAGGCTGTCCCACATACAGCAGCAGATTCGGACAATTACTTGCCAACTCTCATTACTAGTGATTAAAGTAAACTCGATATTATCGTTCTAAACTTACCAGAGGATCCTCTTACGTTATCTCTGAACTCCCCGTCTCCGCCGTTGCCCTCTTAACCGAAAACTCAACGCTTGGCACTGCTACCAGATACGAGCGAAGTGTACCAGCTTAGAAAGTAAAGCGAGCACACGAGTATAACCGAGGAACATTACATTGTTGATACACACAAAACTCCACCCATGAAGATATAACACCTTACTGGTTCGCAGTGAATATTGTTCCATGTGCAGGGAGTGTCTCATCAGACGCATTTTCTCTGGTGTTTCAGCAAATATTTCCAATTTCGTTTTTTCATTCTGTAGATGGACTCAACCCAGACAAAGTCTTTCGTGCGATGCCCAGCGTCGACGGTAACCTCATTATTAGTGGTTTTGGCCAGTAGTTACTTGTGCTGGATATCTGTTTGAGCTGCCTCAAGGCGGCTTGTTTGTATGTGTGTGCCGGTGCCTGCCGATCGAAAAATATTTTAGGGACTTCAAATTCATTCTTGCGTCAGTGTACATGACAGATTAAATTTCGTCACTGAAGTGAAAATGTTCTTGTTTTCAAGGATATTGTAAAATTTTCACGGACGCTTTCTTGTTTCACAGTGCGGCAGAAAGTTTAAAATACATCCACCTGCCGAATCTGCAACGTTACCGTAACTATTGTGTAAACTAGAAAAGGCCATATTATTGCCTGCCGCTGTGGCCGAGCGGTTCTAAGCGCTTCAGTCCGGAACAAGGTAGCTGCTACGGTCGCAGTTTCGAACCCTGCCTCGGGCATGGATGTGTGTGATGTCCTTAGGTTAGTTAGGTTTACGTAGTTCTAAGTCTAGGGGACTGATGACATCAGATGTTGAGTCCCAAAATGCTTGGAGCCATTTGAATTTGAGCAATATTATTTATACGCTTCTGTTTCATGGTAAACTCTTCGTCTTGCCAGGTTGTATTCCAGCCGCAACCATTCTGCAGTGGCACAACTATCATAAGTACTCAGGTGCTTCATGTACACCCCTGGAAATTGAAATAAGAACACCGTGAATTCATTGTCCTAGGAAGGGGAAACTTTATTGACACATTCCTGGGGTCAGATACATCACATGATCACACTGACAGAACCACAGGCACATAGACACAGGCAACAGAGCATGCACAATGTCGGCACTAGTACAGTGTATATCCACCTTTCGCAGCAATGCAGGCTGCTATTCTCCCATGGAGACGATCGTAGAGATGCTGGATGTAGTCCTGAGGAACGGCTTGCCACGCCATTTCCACCTGGCGCCTCAGTTGGATCAGCGTTCGTGCTGGACGTGCAGACCGCGTGAGACGACGCTTCATCCAGTCCCAAACATGCTCAATGGGGGACAGATCCGGAGATCTTGCTGGCCAGGGTAGTTGACTTACACCTTCTAGAGCACGTTGGGTGCACGGGATACATGCGGACGTGCATTGTCCTGTTGGAACAGCAAGTTCCCTTGCCGGTCTAGGAATGGTAGAACGATGGGTTCGATGACGGTTTGGATGTACCGTGCACTATTCAGTGTTCCCTCGACGATCACCAGTGGTGTACGGCCAGTGTAGGAGATCGCTCCCCACACCATGATGCCGGGTGTTGGCCCTGTGTGCCTCGGTCGTATGCAGTCCTGATTGTGGCGCTCACCTGCACGGCGCCAAACACGCATACGGCCATCTTTGGCACCAAGGCAGAAGCGACTCTCATCGCTGAAGACGACACGTCTCCATTCGTCCCTCCATTCACGCCTGTCGCGACACCACTGGAGGCGGGCTGCACGATGTTGGGGCGAGAGCGGAAGACGGCCTAACGGTGTGCGGGACCGTAGCCCAGCTTCATGGAGACGGTTGCGAATGGTCCTCGCCGATACCCCAGGAGCAACAGTGTCCCTAATTTGCTGGGAAGTGGCGGTGCGGTCCCCTACGGCACTGCGTAGGATCCTACGGTCTTGCCGTGCATCCGTGCGTCGCTGCGGTCCGGTCCCAGGTCGACGGGCTCGTGCACCTTCCGCCGACCACTGGCGACAACATCGATGTACTGTGGAGACCTCACGCCCCACTTGTTGAGCAATTCGGCGGTACGTCCACCCGGCCTCCCGCATGCCCACTATGCGCCCTCGCTCAAAGTCGTCAACTGCACATACGGTTCACGTCCACGCTGTCGCGGCATGCTACCAGTGTTAAAGACTGCGATGGAGCTCCGTATGCCACGGCAAACTGGCTGACACTGACGGCGGCGGTGCACAAATGCTGCGCAGCTAGCGCCATTCGACGGCCAACACCGCGGTTCCTGGTGTGTCCGCTGTGCCGTGCGTGTGATCATTGCTTGTACAGCCCTCTCGCAGTGTCCGGAGCAAGTATGGTGGGTCTGACACACCGGTGTCAATGTGTTCTTTTTTCCATTTCCAGGAGTGTATAAAAGGTTTCCGATGTGGCAATGGCCGCACAACGGAATTAACAGACTCTGGGCGCGGAATGGTAGTTGTAACTAGACGCATGACCCATTACATCTCGGAAATCATTGGGGAATTCATTATTCCGAGATCCACAGTGTCAAGAGTGTGCCGAGAATACCAGTTTCACGCATTACCTCTCATCACGGAGAAAGCGTGGCCTCCACTTAACCACGGAAAGCAGCGGCGAAGCATTGAGTCTTAGTGCAGTGCTAACATTCGAGCAAAACTGCGTGAAATAACAGCAGAAATCAACGTGAGACGTACGACGAACCTGTCCGTTAGGACAGTGGGAAGAAATTGGACGTCTGTGGACTGTGGCAGCAGGCGACCGACAGGAGTGCCTCTGGTAACAGCAGGTCATCGCCTGTAACGTCTCTCCTGGGCTTCAGACTATCTCGGCTGGGCCATACACGCCTAACAGTGGCCTGATGAAATGTGATCAAATTTCACTTGGTAAGAGCTGACGGTATTATTCGAGTGTGGTGCAATCGCCACGAAGCCATGGACCCGGATTGTCAATAAGGCACTGTGAAAGCTGGTGGAGGCTCCATAACGGTGTGGGCTGTGTTTACATGGAATGGACTGGATCCTCTGGTCCAGCTGAACTGATTATGAAATGGAAATGGTTATACAAGAAATGTACTAGCGGTTCCGCACATGGAGAGCCATCAGCTGTACGGTGGATTGAGGACAACGAAAATCTCTGCCGGACCTTGACTCGAAACCGGATTTCCCACTTATCTCATCATTGAGTAGAAGAGTGCTCATTGCAGAAAAGTGTGTAATCAGAATAATTGCTGGAGCTCGTCCAGAATCATCCTGCAGACATTTAAAGAGCTAGAGATCTTCACTGTAGCCTCACAATATATATACAGGGTTATTACAAATGATTGAAGCGATTTCACAGCTCTACGATAACTTTATTATTTGAGATATTTTCACAATGCTTTGCACACACATACAAAAACTCAAATAGTTTTTTTAGGCATTCGCAAATGTTCGATATGTGCCCCTTTAGTGATTCGGCTGACATCAAGCCGATAATTAAGTTCCTCTCACATTCTGCGCAGCATGTCCCCATCAATGAGTTCGAAAGCATCGTTGATGCGAACTCGCAGTTCTGGCACGTTTCTTGGTAGAGGAGGTTTAAACACTGAATCTTTCACATAACCTCACAGAAAGAAATCGCATGGGGTTAAGTCGGGAGAGCGTGGAGGCCATCACATGAATTGCTGATCATGATCTCCACCACGACCGATCCATCGGTTTTCCATTCTCCTGTTTAAGAAATGCCGAACATCATGATGGAAGTGCGGTGGAGCACAATCCTGTTGAAAGATGAAGTCGGCGCTGTCGGTCTCCAGTTGTGGCATGAGCCAATTTTCCAGCATGTCCAGATACACGTGTCCTGTATCGTTTTTTTCGCAGAAGTAAAAGGGACCGTAAACTTTAAACCGTGAGATTGCACAAAACACGTTAACTTTTAGTGAATTGCGAATTTGCTGCACGAATGCGTGAGGATTCTCTACCGCCCAGATCTGCTCATTGTGTCTGTTCACTTCATCATTAAGAAAAAATGTTGCTTCATCACTGAAAACAAGTTTCGCTCTGAACGCATCCTCTTCCATGAGCTGTTGCAACCGCGCCGAAAATTCAAAGCGTTTGACTTTGTCATCGGCTGTCAGAGCTTGTAGCAATTGTAAACGGTAAGGCTTTTGCTTTAGCCTTTTCCGTAAGATTTTTCAAACCGTCGGCTGTGGTACGTTTAGCTCCCTGCTTGCTTTATTCGTCGACTTCCGCGGGCTACGCGTGAAACTTGCCCGCACGCGTTCAACCGTTTCTTCGCTCACTGCAGGCCGACCCGTTGATTTCCCCTTACAGAGGCATCCAGAAGCTTTAAACTGCGCATACCATCGCCGAATGGAGTTAGCAGTTGGTGGATCTTTGTTGAACTTCGTCCTGAAGTGTCGTTGCACTGTTATGACTGACTGATGTGAGTGCATTTCAAGCACGACATACGCTTTCTCGGCTCCTGTCGCCATTTTGTCTTACTGCGCTCTCGAGCTCTCTGGCGGCAGGAACCTGAAGTGTAGCTTCAGCCGAACAAAACTTTATGAGTTTTTCTACGTATCTGTAGTGTGTCGTGACCACATGTCAGTGAATGGAGCTACAGTGAATTTATGAAATCGCTTCAATCATTTGTAATAGCCCTGTATATTCACTTATGAAATTTGTTATTAACAATCCAAACGAATTCAAAAGCAACAGCAGTATACATGGCTACAACACTAGGAGAAAGGATGATCTTCACAACTCAGGGTTAAATCTAACTTTGGCTCAAAAGGGGGTAAATTGTGCTGCCACAAAAGTCTTTGGCCACTTACCTAATAGCATCAAAGGTCTGACAGGTATCCATACAGCATTTAAAAGGAAATTAAAAGAATTTCTTAATGGCAACTCCTTCTACTCATTAGATGAATTTTTGGATATAGCAAGCAGGTAATTTCCCCAACCCCCACAAAAAATTTTAATATTAAGTGTCGTGTAACATTTCGTGTAATGTAATATCTTGTATTGACATATTTTATTCACCTAACACGTTCCACATCATTACGATCTTATTCATGATCTATGGAACAAGTACTAATCTAATCTAATCTAATCTTGAGATCGCCTTACCATTAAGCTTCCGGCACGACTCACGGGCAGACTCAAACTCCCATATGTTGTCAGTTATGTATCTACAACTTGTATTCGTACTGGTACGTATATTCCCGTACGGGGGAGACATTTTACTCAAAAGTCGTTTGCTCGGTATTGGAGGATAAATACGATATTGCAGTGCCTGCGTTATTCCGAAGACACATTGCATCGTGATTCGGAGTAGCACAGGCATCACTGCAATTCCTGAGAAATCAGTGCACAGAACAACCACCTCTGGCCGTAATAACGGCCTTGATACGCCTGGGCATTGAGTCAAACAGAGCTTGGATGGCGTGTACAGGTGCCCATACAGCTTCAACACGATACCACAGTTCATCAAGAGTAGTGATTGGCGTATTGTGACCAGCCAGTTGCTCGGCCACCATTGACCAGACGTTTTCAATTGGTGAGAGACCTGGAGAATGTGCTGGCTAGGGCAGCAGTCGAACATTTTCTGCATCCAGAAAGGCCCGTACAGGACCTGCGACATGCGGTAGTGCATTATCCTGCTGAAATGTAGGGTTTCGCAGGGATCGAATGAAGGGTAGAGCCACGGTTCGTAACACATCTGAAATGTAACGTCCACTGTTCAAAGTACCGTCAATGCGAACAAAAGGTGACCGAGACCTGTAACCAATGGCACCCCATACCATCACGCCGGGTGGTACGCCAGTATGGCGATGACGAATACACGCTTCCAATGTGCGTTCACCGCGATGTCGCCAAACACAGATGCGACCATCACCATGCTGTAAACAGAACCTGGATTCATCCGAAAAAATGACGTTTTGCCATTCCTGGACCCAGGTTCGTTATTGAGTACACCATCACAGACGCTCCTGTCTGTGATGCAGCGTCAAGGATAACCGCAGCCATGGTCACCGAGCTGATAGTCCAAGCTGCTGCAAACGTCGTCGAACTGTTCGTGGAGATGGTTGTTGTCTTGCAAACATCCCCATCTGTTTACTCAGGGATCGAGACGTGGCTGCACGATCCGTTACAGCCATGCGGATAAGATGCCTGTCATCTCTACTGCTAGTGATACGAGGCCGTTGGGATCCAGCACGGCGTTCCTTATTTCCCTCCTGAACCCACCGATTCCATATTCTGCTCACCGTCATTGGATCTCAACCAACGCGAGCAACAATGTCACGACACAATAAACCGCAATCGCGATAGGCTACAATCCAACCTTTCATCAAAGTCGGAAACTTGATGGTACGCATTTCTCCTCCTTACACGAGGCATCACAACAACGTTTCACCAGGCAACGCCGGTCAACTGCTGTTTGTGTATGAGAAATCGGTTGGAAACTTTCCTCATGTCAGCACGTTGTAGGTGTCGCCACCGGCGCCAACCTTGTGTGAAAGCTCTGAAAAGCTAGTCATTAGCATATCACAGCGTCTTCTTCCTGTCGGTTAAATTTCGCGTCTGTAGGACGTCATCTTCGTGGTGTAGCAATTTTAATGGCCAGTAGTGTACATGACACTAATTAGACCTCTGATGTACGCAGGTCCCGTCTGGGGATACGCAGTTCCTACACGCCTGCGCAGCCCGCAGATCATACAAAGTGCTACGCATCATTAGCAACACTCCACGCTACACACGCTCCGTGTGTCTTCACAATGCATACCGAATTGAAACCCTCAAGGAAGTATTCAAAAAACATGCCACACATCTATAGAGGA
Organism: Schistocerca cancellata; assembly: GCF_023864275.1. Lineage (NCBI taxonomy): Eukaryota > Metazoa > Arthropoda > Insecta > Orthoptera > Acrididae > Schistocerca > Schistocerca cancellata. The sequence goes on along the minus strand of NC_064627.1, from coordinate 159,703,867 downwards.
ACTCGAGACAACTCGAACAATCCTATCATCATTAGTCTGGGAAACTATGATTACAACCATAGGCGGAAGCATAAGCGGCCCATGACACTACTAGCTAAAGCATAACCACCTATGGCAGGCTAACATACACCAACAAGCGACAAACGTGGACAAGCCCCTGCATATCAGCAACGCTGACTGGATATATCAGCTGCTATTAAAGGCCACCAACAAGCTACAGCAGGGAAACCGAAGAGCTCGCTCACTGACGCACAAGCAAATCGCCAACATCACCCTACACTGTGCATCTGATATATGACCTATCGGACACAAAACAGTGATGAACCTAACTGTTACAGATATGTTGACGCTGACCAAGAGATCAACACCGGCATCCAGCGGCAGCCGTCGAGTAACAGCACCGCACAACGTCAAAGGTATCGACATGAATAATACCCTCTACTAACAAAGACTACCCTTGCATGACCTGTCGCAGGTAACAAGACATCCGCTGTTGCTCTTACTACCCGACCTAACTACCGCAGAGGCTTTTTCCCCTTGTTTTTTGCCTTGGCATTTTCTTTTCCTCTGCCCTTCAAACCGCTATCCTTCGTTCGCCGCGCGGGATTAGCCGAGCGGTCTTAGGCGCTGCAGTCATGGACTGTGCGGCTGGTCCCGGCGGAGTTTCGAGTCCTCCCTCGGGTATGGGTGTGTGTGTTTGTCCTTAGGATAATTTAGGTTAAGTAGTATGCAAGCTTAGAGACTGATGACCTTAGCAGTTAAGTCCCATAAGATTTCACACATTTGACCCTTCGTTCGACTTTACACCCAATCTATCTCCAGATGAGCGCGTATTAATGCTTAATCTTAACCAGACGTGCACAAACATCGCAGTACCTACATCCTGCGACACTTCACTTTAGTAAAAACTAACCCTTATGCAGAGATGACAGTAGACCTTTTAATTTGGCCATCATGCCGGTGTGGGCTTGGAGGGGCTCCACATCTACAAAGCCATTACCCAATGGCGTTTCTTTCACGAAGCACAACTAACTTGCATACCACCCTGCAATAGTTAAAACTTGTATGGACTGTGTATTTGCTTTGTCCTCAGACATTATTACCAAGAAGTGTCCCTTTCCTTTCCATGCAGTCACCTTACGTCGCAAAAATATGAAAATTGATTAACTACTTACTGCCACTTTTGTTCGTGTGCTAATGAACTGTTTCAGTCTAAATACTCAGTAACTGTTAATCTTTGTATTGCGTAACACAGGCTTAACTAATTTGCAATTTTGAGTATTAACTTCATTCACTTAAAAAAACGTAAAATTTCACTGGAAAAACTAGTAACTAAAGATACAGCACAAATTAAGAGTGTGCTTCTTCAATTATTCTGTATTTAGTTTAGCGAGCGAATTCTGCGGGCTTGCTAAGTATTTTATTGTTATATTAGAAGTAAAATCAGTTGTTCAATTCAATCTTTTAATAATCAAAAGTAAATTGCTTGCCTTTTCTAAATTTTGCCATATGTTACACTGAGGTTACCGAAAATACTTTTTTATATAACTAGGTTTCTAAACATGGTTATCATGTCAGGGTTTTCATGGAAGGTGTTGGATTTGCATGACACCTTACAGCTTCTAGTTACATTTTTAACCAGTAACTTCATTTAACTTTACTTTCAAAATTTAAGATTTCAGAATAAGTAACTGCAAATTCAGTGCTTTCTAATTTATTTATTTTCCAGTCATCTGTTGTGTTGTGGAAAAACATGACGACTTTCTGTTGCCACGCCAGTGATTATTTGCTTAAATTTTTTTGCTATTACCATTCTTAAGGTTCCGGAGATTCATTGCCCCAGTGGGCTGCCGACAGTTTAATTATTCCCTTTTTTAGCTAATCAGTATTTTTTTGTATTATCAGTATTTTTGTATTAAAAAATTATGTGGTACTCTTCCCCCCTCCCTCTTTTCCCTGTGTGGTTCGTGAGCGATTGCACCAAATTTCCACCCAGTTCAAAATTATCATCAGTGTTTCGATTAGGTTTAGAATAGTTCTTCTTTTCGAGGGTCTGTTGTACACTTTCCTCCCACCAACCGGTATTATTTTCCTTCGTTAACGATGGTCCTACTCTCTGTAAAATTTCATTAGTCATATGTGATCACAGTCACTTACATTGCGATATAATTGACTGTGATCGCATGTGACTAATAAATCCAGTAGGCTGATTAGGAAGGAGGAGGTTACAAGCTCATCGAATTTTGTTTCTTGTTGTTAAAGTATGCAGGCTTATACGGTTCTTAATTTGAATGTTAACAGAGTGGAATCGGATCTGCGGGTCGCTTCGTTGCGTCAATTTGTCTATGATTCCTATGGTTCAAATGTCTCTGAGCACTATGGGACTTAACATCTTAGGTCATCAGTCCCCTAACTAACCTAAGGACATCACACACAGCCATGCCCAAGGCAGGGTTCGAACCTGCAACCGTAGCAGTCCCGCGGTTCCGGACTGAAGCGCTTTGAACCGCATGGCCTCCGCAGCCGGCTATGTTTCCTATGCGGATGTCGTGTATTCCTCCAAGAAGTACAATTTACTCACTTTTCTCTCCCTGGTTTTTGCACTGTATTTAATGTGGCTACCGGATGTTTCACGAGAATTGCCTTGCTTTTTAGGGAGGTCATTCCCATTGAAGGTACTGACGTTTCTGATAATGGTAGAAGAACAGGATGTACTTTCTTCACCTGATCACGGTTCTCCTTTATGCACTGTCCGGTACCGGACGCACTTTGTACGGTTTCCTATTATGTAAGGACGAGGTTTCCTACTTGTTACTTAAAAGGCCGCTGAATATTTTGATAGTTTGTGTACCTACTTTTACTATGTGTTGCGTCCTACGGATCAGTCTCCCTGTTTTAATTTCTCTAGGGAACTGCATGAATTAGTACGTTCCTTGAAACTGCAGGCTGTTTGGGTCTGTAAAGATCCGAACCTTGTCAAATGTACCTATTTTACTACTATTTCTAGCATTAGACTTGACAAATTCTATATATCTGGTAGAATGTATGATAGGTTTTTGGCTGTCGATGTCATCCCCGCCAGCTTCACTGACCATTGTGCAGTAATTATTACTTTAAATAACACGCGAGAGTCAATGAAATTGTTTCGATCGTCATGGATGCTGAATGTGGCGCACTTGGAGGATTCCTCGCATCATGAGGTGATCCGGGAAGTGTCGGACCGATACGCCTCTATTTTGGAATGGTGGGCTCAACTGGCAAAGCCGAGACTCAGATAAACTTTGATACGATTATGTGGTGATAGGGCCGGGAATGTCGGGGAACGCTAGGATTTTACTACTATCTCTTAGATGATCTTTATGGAAGTGCACATCAGGCTCCGCTACGGGCTGCAGACGTCAAGTGTGTAAAGGCGTAATTGTTACAGTTGATGCTGCATCAAACGGAGTAGTTAAGGATGAGACTCAAACCACGTTCCGTGGTAGCGGATCAACTGACTGCTTTATGTCATCTCATTAGAGGTCAGACGCGCTGTCGACGTGTCTGTATCACGTCTGTCGAGACGGAGGACGGCTACGTTGTGATGGCACAGAAGGATGTATTCCATGCTCTACATCAATTCTATGTAGGGCTGTATGAGGTACCCGTTCCTGTCGATACGTCTTCCGATTTATTTGTTCGGGCTCTAGAGAGTAGACTTACACCTGCTGCGTTTTTAGAAGCTCTTCAGCGAGACAATGTCTATGACCTTACTGTCAGATCGCCAAATCGCAACTCGCTGGGGTTGATTGCTCTGCCTAAGAAGTTTTTCTTGGGTCTTTGACTTCGTTGGATACTACTTTTACATTACTTTTGAACGAAGCGTTGAGAGGAGCGTTTGTGCCAAACACATTTGAAGTTGGCAAAATTTTATAAATTCCTAAAAGTTCTGATGAGGCAGCAACTGATAAATTGTCATATTATCTTATTAAATTTTCGTTATAAAACTGTGACAAGGGTGGTGTTTCTGAGGAAAGTTGTTGCTGACCATCGAAGTTGTATTCCTGGTCGGGCCGGCTGGAGTGGCCGAGCGGTTCTAGGCGCTACAGTCTGGAATCGCACAACAGCTCCGGTCGCAGGTTCGAATCCTGCCTCGGGCATGGATGTGTGTGATGTCCTTAGGTTAGTTAGGTTTAAGTAGCTCTAAGTTCTAGGGGACTGATGACCACAGAAGTTAAGTCCCATAGTCCTCAGAGCCATTTTTGTATTCCTGGTCGTGCTATTCTGACTGACCATCAAAGTTGTATTCCTGGTAGTACTATTCTGACCCCGGCATGAGTATGTCGTAATATCATATCTGTCGTCCTAGTACTTCAGTTCCAGGTGATCTGGCATTTTTAGATTACGACAAGGAGTTGCAAGTACCGGATTCCGCTGGGTTCACAACTGAAGCGCGCAGGGTCCTGTATAATTTTTTTGCGGGTATCCAAGCTTCGGTGGCAGTCAATGGCCAACTGATACCCTATTAGCATCCGTTGGAGTTTTCCTCGGGGAAGTCTGATTTCAACGTCATTGTTTGTTCTATCACTCGAGCCCCTTCTTCGAAGAATCGTTGGTCAGTTACAGAGATGGAAGCTCTTGGGCGAGACGATCTCAGTGCCCGCATGCGCAGATGATGTGATGGTGTTACTCCGCTCTCCCGATGAGATTCCATTGCTCAAGGGAGTCATAATTGACAGTTCTCCACTCCAAATGGCTACACTGTATTGTAAGTAGGTTACGAAGGATATACAAGGAGCAGTCCTGCTGCCTGAACGACGTTCCCTTAACTTGCTAGAAGAAGTTCGGACTCCAGGTACCTACGCCTTGTGCAAAGCATATTACGTCACTCAGATAGTTTCCCCTTCCTGCGATTAGGGCTAGGAAACTATAAAAGCTGTCTAGCCGTTTTTTTTTATAAAAAGGTCACATTGTTCGATTACGTTAGCAGATGCGTCTATGTTATTTGTTGACGCACCGTGCTGACTGTCTCTCGAGCAATCCACACTTTCACGTCTCCTGTACTTTACTGTCTGTGGCCAGGCAGTCTTGGTCCGCTTGTCGATTTCTTCTAGTGAATTTCCAGTTGAAACATGTTCGTGAATTTTATATTGTCGTCAGTCATTTGGGAGCTGATATTCTGCAGAGACACCATCTCACTACAACATTTTTGCTTACCCGTGAAGGATTGACTGTAAGACGCCGGTTGAACGGGTATCACAGCAAACTTCTTTGAAGACGGTGTTTCATCTGAGTCTCCCTGTTTTACCAATGATGGTGGCGTCCTCGTGGTATCAGTTGGTACAATCCGTTATCCACCATGAGTGCCTATTTCGTACTGGACTTCGTGTCATGGATCAGTGTAGTCGCTGTCACGCCAAAGACACGCTACATTGGTATCCCGCCTGGAAGGCGGCGCGTAGGTCTGCTCCTGTAAACTGCGGGGTAGGCCGAATGTAGGAAGCGAGTAGGAGCAGGTGACGTAAAAGTCTCGGCACTGCCAGTAAAGTAAAAGTGGTTTTACTATATCTCATCACACTAATATACGTGAATACATAACTTTGTACTGAGCAGCACGTAGGTGCGAAGCTGGATGTATCAAAGCTAACACAGGCAAAATCTGTAGTGGGTTGCCCACTACGAAAATGAAAAACAATGTTGGTAGGTCGTCTGCTCGTGATCAAATGGGGTGAATCTGGAGCGGGGCTCGTAGAGCTCCACGGCGCCGGCTAGAGGGCGCTGTCGTTGGCGAAGACCTTCCGCTCTCGTAGTGCCACCTTAAGGACGGGCACCTACGCTGTGGCATCGTAGCTATCGATACCACAGTTACAACATAGATTTACCTGTCATGGCGAACTAGCACTGTCTTGAAAAAGTCAACGTTTCTAACTCAATCCGTTGAGACTACCTCTACCTTTGATATCCTGTTGCTTCCAGACTCCTCTCACTTTCCGGGAGCAAAGACAAACACTATTGGATGGTTATTAAGCCACTATGTTCATTTTATTGAAGATGGGGTTGGCAATAGGGACCCATTCGCCTTCCATAACATATGACAACTGCACATTGGAAGTGTTTGCTCCTGCGACGATATCGCGACTTATTCGCAAATATGTTGAACATTGTATTTCGTCAATTTATAGGTTGAGTTAATTTGTCCTTGTGATATTCTCGTATTGTTAGACAGTTTACTTCATTTTTCTGGTTCCGTTTGTCTTGCCCTTTATCTTTAATTAGTAAAAACAAAATAAAGAAAATTGGTGCAGGCATCGACAGGACAAGAATTTTTGTTTCCTTTCTTAAGTGGCGAACTCTGTTTCTTTTTTTGCATTCTATGTAGCAGGCTGTAAGGATTCAAATAAATAAAACGTATACAAATGAAATAGAAAAGTAAAAGTGAAAATATTAAAAAAAGCCCAGAACCACCTGAAAGAGCAGCACAGTAATAGACCGTCTGATAGTGTTCGTCTCTTGCTGCCGGTACAAGCATTTTCCGTATCGCAAAGAAAAAGGAGAAAAGTAAGGCGACATCTTGAGATAAGCGGGAAATCCGGGTTCAAGTTCTGGTCCGGCACAAATTTCACCGTCGTTATTCCATAATACAGCTGATGGTTGTCCACATTCGCAAATGCAAATACATTTCACATATCTCTGGCAGAGGATCGCCGCCCACAACAACCAATCCAACATCCAATGCAGTTCAGAACGGCATTTTATCCCTGGAACACATAGCATTCCATCAGCGTCACGTCGTTTTCATTTCAGTCTACCTTGCTATTTCATTCTCCTCTCGTACTACCTTTTCACCTCATTTCGATAAGTCTGATTCTGCTTATGTCCAGAAACCGTCTGATCATGTACTGTGTGAACACTCATATCGCCTCCATAGTAATAAGGAAAGCACTTTACACTCCAGCGCCAGCCATAAAAATTCTGTGGGATCTTTAGTTACTCTATCTCTTGGAGAAACATGCAAAAAGCGCACGCATAATTTAAGGCAGAGGATACAGTTGAAGATGCTTTTGCTTCATGGCCATGGTCACACAAAGGTAAACACTTAAGTCCCCAATTATTCCGGAAAACTATCTTGCTTTCTCTGGAGAAGGATGAATACCTTAACTCATTTTAAGGTGTGTGTCATTAAGGTGCATGTCACTTGAATTTCGCCAGTGCCGAATTTCACTTCCCCTAAATCATTTATCTGACAGTCTGTGTTCCTGTATATGCCGCCGGCAGTGTGTCCCCTGTGGCCGGTCAGTGAACCACCAAGTGCAGATTACGTGAGTGCAGTCGGAATTGATGATCAAAGGTACCGAAGCTGTCCGGCACATCATTACGGACGCCGGTCTGTGAATGATTACATTCAATCAGCCGGCCACTGGTCGCCAGTTAGTGTGGTCTGTGATCGTAGCTGCTCGTTCCGCTAACACGCTACGGGTATCGTATCACATCGTTTCGCAAGCGTCCCAATACGAATTCAGTTATTATTAAACGTCTCTCTGATTCACGTACAGCAGCTTAATTACATTAACTAAGTAGAATTATTTGAGGACAGACATTATTGAATGACAGGTGCAACCAATTCGTGAGCCATTTACGAGAAAGTAGCATCACTGTCAGCTTCACCGTCGTAACGATTCGGTGGTACATTTGGCAAAAGTTTGAAAGAAATCAGAAAACTGCTCATGGGCACTGTTTCTGGATAACAGTTCATTCATTACTTGCCAGACAAAGGAATGTGGATCATTAGTTTCTATCGTAACCGTCGTCGTCGAGACTGGTTGTAAAGCGTGTGCTTAGAAACCGAAAAGCCATGGGACCAACTTCCGGTTCGATCATGGATTATTTCATTCCACCTTTAATCTAGCTTTCACGTTGCAACGATTAAAAATTAGGCAGGAAGAATATCTGGTTTGTACTCCACGTTAACCTCTGGGGCTCACTGTATAATTATGGCGTAGGTTTGGAACCAACCAGACGCCGAAAGGGGGTGCAATTGAAACACTTGCACCATGCTGATAAACCGAACTCAGTTACCATTAAATGGTCTTTGTGTGTGTGTGTGTGTGTGTTTCATCAGTATTCTGACTGGTTTGATGCGGCCCGCCACACTACCCTCTACCGTGCCAACCTGTTCATCTCTGAGTAGCACTTACAACCTATGCCTTCAATTGTTTGCTGGTTGTATTCCAATCTATCTACAGATTTTACCCTCTGGAGCTCCCTTTAGTACCATGGAAATTATCCCCTGACGTCTTAACAGATGTCCTATCGTCCTGTCTCTTCTTATTGTCAGTGTTTTCCACATTTTCCTTTCTTCGCCAACTCTCTGGAGGATTTCTTCCTTCCTTACCTTATCACCCCACCACATTTTCAACATTCTTTGGTAACACCACATCTCAGATGCTTCCATTCTCTTTTTTCCTCGTTTTTCAAATATTTATGTTTCACTGCCATGCAATGCTGTGTTCCGAACGTACATTCTCGGAAATTTCTACCTCAAATTAAGGCCTATGTTTGAGACTAGCAGACTTCTCTGGCCAGTAATGCCCTTTTTGCCAGTGCTAGTCTGCTTTTATGTACTTCTGGCGCCGGCCGTCATGGGTTCTTTTTCTGCCTAAGTAACAGAATTCCCTAACTTCATCTACTTGCTGATTACCAGTTATGATATTGTTTCTCCATGTTAACATCTCTGCTACTTCTCATTACTTTCGCCATTCTTCGATTTACTCTCAATCAATAATCTCTACACATTACACTGTTCATTCCATCCAGCAGACCCTGTAATTCTTCTTCACTTTCACTGAGGACAGCAATTTCATCAGCAAATCTTCCACTGATATTCTTTCACCTCGAATTTTAATTCCACTCCTGAACATTTTATTTATTTCCATCATTGCTTCTTTGACTTATAGCTTGAACAGTAGGGGCGAAAGACCAAAATCCCGCCTTACATCCTCTTTAAGCCGAGCACTTCGTTCTTCGTCACCCATTCTTATCATTCCCACTTAGTTCTTGTGCATATTGTATGTTACGCGCCTTTCCATATAGCTTACCCCTATTTTCCTCCGAATTTCTACATCTTGCACCGTGTTACATTGTCGAATGCGTTTTACAGATGGACAAATCTAATGAACCTGTCTTGATTTCTCTTCAGTCTTGCTTGAATTATCAATTGCAACGTCAGAATTGCCTCTCTGGTGCCTTTACCTTTCCTAAAGTCGAACTTACCGTCATCCAACATATCTTCAACTTTATTTTCCGTTCTTCTGTACATTATTCTTGTAAGCAACTTGAATGCATGAGCTTTCAAGCCGATTGTGCGATAACTCCCACACTTGTCAGCTCTTGCAGTCTTAGGGATATGTGGATGACATTTTACCGAAAGTCGGACGGTACATCGCCAGACACATACGTTCAATACACCAACGTGAATAGTCACTTTGTTGCCAGTTCCGCCAATTATTTTAGAAATTCTGGTGGAATGTTATCCATCCATTCTGCCTTTTTTTATATTAAGTCTCCCAAAGCTCTTTTAAGTTATGATTCAAACAGTGGATCCCATATCTCTTGTATATCGACTCCTGTTTCTTCATCAGACAAGTCTTCTCCCTCGTAAAGGTATTCAATGTACTCTAACCACCCATCTCCTCTATCGTCAGCATTTAACAGCGGAATTCCCAGTGCCCTCTTAATGTTAACACTCTTGCTTTAAATTTCACCAAAGGTTGTTTTGGCTTTTTCTGTGCTGCGGCAGTCCTGACAATCATTTCTTTTTAGATTTCTTCACATATTTCCTGCAGCCATGTCTCCTTAGCCTCCCTACACTTCCTATTTATTTCAATCGTAAGTGGCTTGTATATCTGCATTCCTGAATTTCCCTGAACATTTTTGTGCTTCCTTCTGTCATCGATCAGTTGCAGTATTTCTTGTGTTACTCATGGTTTCTCGGCAGGCTGTAAGCACTATGGGGCTTAACATCTGAGGTCATCAGTCTCCGTTTCTTGGCAGTTACCTTCTTTGTACCTATGCTTTCTTCCAGCTTCTGCGATTGCCCTTTTTTGTGGATGTCCATCTTTCAACAGAACTGCCTGGTGAGTTCTTCTTTATTACTGTATCTATAGCCTCAGAGAACTGCAAGTGTATTTCTTCATTCCTTACTTAGTACTTCCGTATTTCACTTCTTTGCGTATTGTTTCTACCTGACTAGTCTCTGAAACTTCAGCCTACTCTTCATCACTACTAAATTGTGATCTGAGTCTATATCTGCTTCCGGGTATTACTTACAATCCAGTATCAGATTTCGGAATCTCTGAATGAAGATCATGCAATCTATCTGAAATCTTCCTATATCTACCGTCTTTTTCCAAGTATACCTCCTTCTCTTCTTGTGACTCTTTGAGAGAGTATTTGACATTACTAGTTGAAATTTATTTATAGAACTCATTAGTCTTTCTAGTCTTGCCATTTCTAGTACAAAAACCATATTGTCCCGTAACCCTCCTACTCCTTCCTCTACAGCCGCATTCCAATCCCCCAATGACAATCAGATTTTCATCCTCTTTTAGTACTGTAAAACACTTTCAATGTCCTCATATACTTCTTCTACCTCTTAATCTTCAGTTTGTGTACCTGAACTATTGTTTTCTGGTAGATTTGTTGTCTATTCTGATGAGAACAACCCTATCACTGAACTGTTCGCAGCAACAAACTCTGTTGTGCCTTCCTTTCCACAATGAATTCTACTTCTATTGCTGTTGATATTACCCTATACTCACATGATTAGAAATTACATGAGTTCCCCTAGTGACCTTTATGATGCTAATTTCCTATAATATCTCTTCTCTCGAATTTCAAGCAAACGGCGTTTGTACTACGAATTTCATTAAGGGGAACCAATAAAAGAACGGAGGAATATTTACATGTAAAATAATACTTTGTGTTGTAAGTAAAGAGGATTTTCCCAGTATATCTGTGCTCTTTAGTTCGGGGTTCTGAACTTGGGTTTTCCAAAATTTATGTTGATTAAATGGACAATATTTTTATATGATACTTTTTGTGTGTTTTATTTACTACGATACTGAGTCCACGCAGTTACCACAGCGTTAGAAAGTATTTTCCGGAATTTGGGGGTAGTGGGGTTTTTGTTCCTATCCGTCTGCTGCATTAACAACCAGGTTCGGTGTGCTGGCCAGCCTGGATTTGGTTGCTAGACGGTGTCCCACATCATACGAGCTGAATACCATACTGGTTCCCACACCCCACCTCAGTTACACTACTCACAAAAATGTTGCACATGATTTCACACAAGCTGTCGGGCACTTTAACTCCGCCATCACAATACGTACATTCGCTAATGAAATTCTTCATAAACGATCCATCACAATTTGAGAAGAATAGTGATACCCTTACCTAAAACACTATTGGAAAATATGAGCGTTATTACCCATTATTAAAGCTGTCAGTGGCTCAGAAACAAGTTCAATACGCAGCAACAAAAATTTTTGATTGTTTGCTGAATACGATTGAATGTCTGACAGGTAGGGGAACAAGCATTTGGGTACAAAAATCGTTCAAATGATGTTTGGGTCAGGCAATTAAAAAAAAAATCCTCTTCCACATGGAATGATTCAAGACGAGGACAGGGGCAGAACACAATTCCTTTCCCTGGGCGAAGGGGTGGAGGTGGGAGGGGAGGGAGAGGCAGGCAACAGAAAGGGCGTCTGGTTATCCTCTACCAAGAACAATAGTAAATCCTGATTATCACACGGCCAAGAAAAACAAAAAGAAAGAAAGATGTTGTCCTTATAAGGCCTAATGTTGCCTCTTAAGTCTTCAATTTGTAATTTCCTACGTGTTAGGAAAATTGTTGATTAACTTGAGATGGGATCTAAGATACTGCAAGAAGAATTGACGGAGCAGTGAAACAGCTAATTCGGAACAATGCCTCTGGAGTAGGCGACATTCCCGTCAGCATCACTGACACCTTGAGGAGAGCCAGCCATCACAGAACTATTCCACCTGGTGTGCAAGATGAATGAGATAGGAGAAATACACTCTGACTTCTAGAAGAATGCAATAATTCTAATTCAGAAGAAAGCATTTTATGACAAGTGTGAATATTACTGAGTTATCTGTTTGAAAAGTCATGGTTGCAAAATGCTAACACGAACTGTTTACAGAAGAATGGAAAAACTGGTAGAAGCTGGCCTGGGAGATGATCAGTTTGGATTCCACCGGCAACTAGAGACACCAGAGTCTGTATTGACCATTCTACTTCACTTAGAAGATAGGTTAAGGGAAGGCAAACCAACGCTTATAGCATATGTAGACTTAGAGAAGCTTTTGGCAATACTGACTGGAATACACTCTGAGATTCTGAAGGTAGCGGGGATAAAATGAGACGTGTGTGATAAAAGTAATGAGACTGACTTAATTTTTTCGAACAATAATACTCTCCTTCGAAGCAGTACTCTTCGGCAGCTATACAACGAGCAGTTGTTCCTACTCTTGGCAGTAGTGCTGAAAGGCTGTAACTGGTGGGACCTTTAACATGTCGGTCACATTCTTTGGAATGTTCTCCAGTCCTAAAGTGATGTTCTTTTAAAGTGTTTTTCAATCATGGGAAAAGAAAAAAATCACAAGGATTCAGATCAGGTGAATTGGTGGGGAGCGGAGCTGTGGAACAGTAGGAATGCCTTTTGAGGTCAAAAATACGGTGATGGAAGTGGCCTTGTAAGATGGGACTTTGTTATGATGCAGCATCCACTTGTCTTCAGTGTGCCAAACTTCGGTAAGAATCTCATGTACTGCATTTTTGTTTCAGTTTAAAATGCCACCTATCATCCTTATTGTTAAACGTCGATCCGATCTCACAAAAGCGTGCACACCGTCGACGTTTTCGTCTCTTTTTCATGTTGATGGTCTGCCTGAGAGAGGCTCAACGTGTGCTCGGCTATCCAGAAATGATTTGTCCCACCGGAAAGCTTCACAGAGAATGTTCCCTATGGGCCCGTTACAACTTTTCAAAGGTCACATTCCTGGATTACCCAAATGTAACATGGAAGTGGATGAAATAACATTACTATAAATATCGCTGATCCTCAAAAAACCCAACTTCACTAATGGCACTGATAGTGCTCACAAAAAACACATGATGGCTGCATGGAGCTGAAACTCGGACTGAGCGTGTGGAAGGGACGAACACACCGGCCTACGCAGTAGAACAACACATAGTTCCGTTATCGCTCTCAGTGTTAAGAGTCTCATTTCTTTTCTCACACAGTTCATACAATGAGAGAAAATTTATTTACAACTTCGATAGAAAACAGATGGCAGTTATGAATCGAGGGGCATGAAAGGGAATGTAGTGGTTGAGAGACGACTGAGACAGGGTTGTAAACATTCCGTAGTGTTACTCAATCTGTGCATTGAGAAAACTGCAAATGGACCAAAAACAAAGTGAAGGGAGAAAAAATAAATCCTTTGAGTTTTGCCGATGACATTAATAGTGGTCAGTGACAGCAAAGGACTTGGAAGAGCTGGTGAACGGAGTGGGTAATGCCTGGAAAGGGGATGGCCGTTAACAAGAGCCAGACTACGATAGTGAAATTTGGTCAGTCAGGCGTTGTTGAGGCAATTACTTTAGGAAACTACACTGAAACCGGTAGATGAGTGTCTTTATTTTGGGCAGCAAAATAATTGAAGACAAATGTAGGGAGGATCTAACATGTAGAGTGGCACTGCCAAGAAAATCTTTTCTGGAGAAGAGAGATTTGTTAACATCGAATATAAATTTATCAGAAAGTCTTTTCTGAAGATATTTTTCTGGAGTGCAGCCTTGTATGGGGCGGAACACAAGAAGAGAATAGAACCTTTTGAAATGTGGTGCTACAGAACATTGCTGAAGATTAGATTGGTAGGCCGTGAAACTGAGGTACTGAACAGAATTGGAAGGAAAAATAAATTTGCGAAACAGCTTGGCCAAATGGAAGGATCGATTGACAGGACACTTTCTGAGACATATGAAGAATTCATCAGTGTTGTATTGGATAGAAGTGTTTGTATGTGTTTCTGTGTGTGTGTGGGGGGGGGGGGGAAGGGGGTTGCAGTTGGAGATCAATGGGATGAAGGCTGCAGTAGTTATTCGGAGGTGAAGCTTCCTGCACAGGACTGAGTAGCAGGGAGAGCTATATCAAACCAGTAGACTCAAGGCCACAACAACAACATAGGATGATGAAAATTTGCTCTCTCGTTCTTTGTACTCTTTTAGGTGAGTTGCATTTGTAAATAAATTGCAATTCGACAATAATCCATGTGTGACATCATATCTCTGCGCTGTTCGTTTTCCTGCTGAGTGGCTCTATGAATAAACCTCAGTATTACGATACCACACACTAGCAGTAAGTTTGTCTTGGCTCTTCCTCACTACGCTTTTCTATTAAAAAAAAGGCATAAAATCACATGCTACTGTGTTTTCGTGTGTATAAATGCGTACGACAAGGTCCTTGATACCTGATGGTATCGTAAAGCAACGAAGTGTAAAACGTTTTTTTACACTACTGGCCATTAAAACTGCTACACCAGGAAGAAATGCAGATGATAAACGGGTATTCATTGGACAAATATATTATACTAGAATTGACATGTGGTTACATTTTCACGTAGTTTGGGTGCATAGATCCGGAGAAATCAGTGCCCAGACCAACCACCTTTGGCCGTAATAACGCTCTTGATACGCATGGGCATTGAGTCAAACAGAGGTTGGATGGTGTGCACAGGTACACCTGCCCATGCAGCTTCAACACGATACCACAGTTCATCAAGAGTAGTGATTGGCGTAATGGGACGAGCCAGTTGCTCGGCGACCATTGACCAGAAAGGCCCGCACAGGACCTGCAACATGTGGTCGTGCATTATCCTGCTTCGCAGGGATCGAATTAAGGGTAGAGCCACGGGTCGCAACGCACCTGAAATGTAGCGTCAACTGTTCAAAGTGCAGTCAGTGCGGACAAGAGGTGACCGAGACGTGTAACCAATGGCACCCCATACCATCACGCCGGGTGATACGCCAGTAGGGCGATGACGAATACCCGCTTCCAATGTGCGTACACCGCAATGTCACCAAACACGGATGCGGCCATCATGATGCTGTAAACAAAACCTGGATTCATCCGAAAAAATGAAGTTTTCCCATTCGTGCATCCAGGTTCGTCGTTGAGTACACCATCGCAGGCGCTCCTGCCTTTGATGCAGCGTCGAGGCTAACCGCAGCCATGATCTCCGAGCTGATAGACCATGCTGCTGCAAAGATCGTCGAACTGTTCGTGCAGATGGTTGTTGTCTTGCAAATGTCCCCATCTGTTGACTCAGGGATCGAGACGTGGCTGCCCGATCCGTGCTAGCCATGCGGATAAGATGCCTGTTATCTCGACTGCTAGTGGTACGAGGCCGTTGGGATCCAATACGGCGTTCCGTATTACCCTCCTGAACCCACATATTCCATATTCTGCTAACATTGGATCTCGACCAACGCGAGATGCAATGTCGCGATACGATAAACCGCAATCGCGATAGACTACAATCCGACCTTTTTCAAAGTAGGAAACGTGATGTTACTCATTTCTCCTCCTTACACGAGGCATCACAACAACGTTTCACCAGGCAACGCCGGTCAACTGCTCTATAGTTTTACGTAACTCTAAATCATCATTGCCTTGATACGAAAGACAAGATTTTTTCCACAGTACTTGTGCAACTCTTGTCATTTCGTAGTAGCTTTGGCTCTTCGCGGCCCATGGCTGTCTTTTCGCTGTGACGAGTTTCATGAAAATCGATCATATCCCTGTCAATAGACGAGCCGTTATTTACATGTGTGTTCCTACACACCACCGGGCAAAGTGGTGATAGAGATACGTTACAGAAGCGAGGCATTATTATCAGCTGCATTATTATTTTTGAAGAAAAGACACATTCGTTTCAGAAGACAGTGTCTACCTTTTTGTAATTTTTGTTTATTTACACAATCACTTTTTTTCAAACAATTGTGACTTGATTCAGCCACTTGGCCATCTTCAGATGCTATAAAAAATAATAAAAAGCTTATACTCGCAATGAAGTGAGAAAGCTTCGATTGTAAGAAACCATCATGTGGTAAAGGAAGCTTTTCAACACAGTACCTGTGTAGAGATTTACACTGCATTCAAACGCACCTCATACAACGTCAAAACCGAAAACTGAACATCATAGCGTCGTAAACAATTTAAATATTCTGTAGAAGATCCACTATTACATATTCTCGTGAAAATGTATTTGACACACCTACCTAACAAGCGAGCGTGACGACTGCGTACAGTGTTCAAATGGTTCAGATGGCTCTAAGCACTATGGGACTTGAAATCTGAGATTATCAGTCCCCTAGACTTAGAACTACTTAAACATAACTAACGTAAGGACATCACACAAATCCATGCCCGAGGCAGGATTCGAACCTGTAACCGTAGCAGCAGCGCGGTTCGGACTGACGCACGTAGAACCGCTCGGCCACAGCGGCCGGCGGTACTGTGTACCGAAACCCGTAGCCAGTAGAAGAAATAAATGCATTAACACTGTATACTAAAACATAACCATGTCTTAACGTACATTATCAGTAACACAATAGTGGAAGGCGAGAAACATACGGCTACTTGTAAAGTGTTGGAACACATTTCTGTTAGCCGTGTGAACCACAAATAAGTGATACTGATCCAGCAACGTTAAAATGTTGCATGCTAAGTTCTGTGATCCATTTCGTGAGTGGACTTATTTATAATGGATCAGAACGCTATGTTTGTATCCACACATATACTGAAATAGAAAATCTTCATGTGCCTGATGATTATTAGTAACACTCGAAACTAGTTGGAGTAGTAAAAAGTTGTCGTAGCGTTTTATGTAGTACAATATGATTTTAAATAAATATCTGCAAGCTGTGCCGTACCAACAACTTAAAACAGATACAGGGCAGTTTGGACATTATACACTTTTGACGAAAGCGTACAGCAAAAACGGACACCACAATTGAACTTTCTGAATTTCTCATCGTGCCGTCTTTCGGCCTCATTCACCCTTTCTATTTATCCACCTGCCTGCCCAGTTGGAAGGCAGAGGAAAAATTTTATTAGCAAAGTTGTGTCCTCGCCGTGGGATACCCTGTTGCTGTCAGCGCGACTGCCCTCTAACACATCTGCTGTCGGTGCTGATGGGAAGATAAATGGTCCCACGTGACATGTGTTTGCGAGCGACAGGTATTAATTAGCTGAACAACTGACACTGAGTGAGTGTAGCTCACGGACCGAGTGCATTCTACCGTGAAACTCACGAAGGCATTCGTTAAAGCACCCATCGGCCTATGTTCCACGCAGAGTCTTTATTCGCGCAGCACAAGCTTTCGTACTGTTTCTAGGTTGCTACTTTAAAATAAATTGCAACTCACAATAGTTTAATGGCTTATACAGGGTGTTTCAAAAATGACCGGTATATTTGAAACGGCAATAAAAACTAAACGAGCAGCGATAGAAATACACCGTTTGTTGCAATATGCTTGGGACAACAGTACATTTTCAGGCAGACAAACTTTCGAAATTACAGTAGTTACAATTTTCAACAACAGATGGCGCTGCGGTCTGGGAAACTCTATAGTACGATATTTTCCACATATCCACCATGCGTAGCAATAATATGGCGTAGTCTCTGAATGAAATTACCCGAAACCTTTGACAACGTGTCTGGCGGAATGGCTTCACATGCAGATGAGATGTACTGCTTCAGCTGTTCAATTGTTTCTGGATTCTGGCGGTACACCTGGCCTTTCAAGTGTCCCCACAGAAAGAAGTCACATGGGTTCATGTCTAGCGAATGGGGAGGTCAATCCACGCCACCTCCTGTATGTTTCGGATAGCCCAAAGCAATCACACGATCATCGAAATATTCATTCAGGAAATTAAAGACGTCGGCCGTGCGATGTGGCCGGGCACCATCTTGCATAAACCACGAGGTGTTCGCAGTGTCGTCTAAGGCAGTTTGTACCGCCACAAATTCACGAAGAATGTCCACATAGCGTGATGCAGTAATCGTTTCGGATCTGAAAAATGGGTCAATGATTCCTTTGGAAGAAATGGCGGCCCAGACCAGTACTTTTTGAGGATGCAGGGACGATGGGACTGCAACATGGGGCTTTTCGGTTCCCCATATGCGCCAGTTCTGTTTATTGACGAAGCCGTTCAGGTAAAAATAAGCTTCGTCAGTAAACCAAATGCTGCCCACATGCGTATCGCCGTCATCAATCCTGTGCACTACATCGTTAGCGAATGTCTCTCGTGCAGCAATGGTAGCGGAGCTGAGGGGTTGCCGCGTTTGAATTTTGTATGGATAGAGGTGTAAACTCTGGCGCATGAGACGATACGTGGACGTTGGCGTCATTTGGACCGCAGCTGCAACACGGCGAACGGAAACCCGAGGCCGCTGTTGGATCACCTGCTACACTAACTGCGCGTTGCCCTCTGTGATTGCCTTACACGGTAGCCCTACCTTTCCAGCACGTTCATCCGTCACGTTCCCAGTCCGTTGAAATTTTTCAAACAGATCCTTTATTGTATCGCTTTTCGGTCCTTTGGTTACATTAAACCTCCGTTGAAAACCTCGTCTTGTTGCAACAACACTGTGTTCTAGGCGGTGGAATTGCAACACCAGAAAAATCCTCTGTTCTAAGGAATACACCATGTTGTCTACAGCAGACTTGAACGTTGTGAACAGCACACGCTTACAGCAGAAAGACGACGTACAGAATGGCGCACCCACAGACTGCGTTGTCTTCTATATCTTTCACATCACTTGCAGCGCCATCTGTTGTTGAAAATTGTAACTACTGTAATTTCGAAAGTTTGTCCGCCTGAAAATGTACTGTTGTCTCAAGCATATTGCAACAAACGGTGTATTTCTATCGCTGCTCGTTTAGTTTTTATTGCCGTTTCAAATATACCGGTCATTTTTGAAACACCCTGTAAGTTCATTGTTTAGAGCCTCTATTTACAATTTGTAGAGGAACCAGACTGCAGTTGCAAAAGTCGAAGGACATGAGCTACTGTGTAGTCACAATGCTGTTTATGAATCCATTACCAGAGTGTCTTTCACACCAGCGCTAGTGTTGTTCATCGAGATGGTGATCGTGGTGGTGGTGATGGTGGCGAGGAGGCAGAGAGGGGACGATGGTAAGAGATGTGCGGAAGCGGGAGACAGAGGAAGCGACGTGGAAATCTGAAGGCGTTCATACGAAAAATTCTTTTCCATGTATTCTTGAAAGTTGTTTATAAATAATCTAGTATTCACAACGAAAGCTTTTACGAAACATACGTCTGTTCTTTCCCACTGTAAGATGAGTGGTATTTTATAAGAACTGCTGCGACATAAAAAATGATCATATTGATGTCTTTCACTTTACTTTTTTACTATCTAAATATAATGATTTTTGAATATAACCATTGTGATACACTTCTCGGGTTTTACACCAGCTTATTTCGTCGGGAAAATCTACGCATAACCAAACGTTGATAAAAGTAAACTTATTTTATTTTTGTTTTATTTTAATGTAAACATATGATTCAACTATAGTTAGGTGACTTCTTAGGCTTTCCCAGTGAAATAACGAGCTCGTGAAACCCCAAGATGAGTTTCATAATCTTTGGCTGTGGTGAAACACATGTGCTGATAAGTGTGAATATAACTGAACTATCAATCTAATGACCCATAGCTGCAAGATACTGACACGACTTTTTCACAGAAGAAAGAAAAACAGGTGGATAGCGACGCTGGGGGAGATCAGTTTGGGTTCCGGACAAATGTAACGACACACGAGAAATTACTGACCTTTAACGACTTATCTTACAAGATAGGTTATATTCTGACATCTATGACTGGACAACTGTCTTTGAAATTCGTAAGGGAACAGGGATAAAATACAAGCAGCCAAATGCTGTTTACAGTTTGTAGAGAAACCAAGTAGAAGGACATGAAAGGGAAGTAGTGGTCGTGAAGGGAGTGAGTCAGGTTTGTAGACTGTCCCTGATGCTATTCATTTGTACATTGACCAAGGCTTCTGAGGAACTTCATTTCACTTGCCTGTAATCTACTTGCATCTCTTCTCTTCACTGCCCATGTTATAGATACGTATGTCAGTACCGGGATGTAGTAACTTCTATATGCTACTTCTTCGCTCTTTTGTGGATGTCTTTGTTCCAAACAAAGCTCCTAACACTTTCCAGAAATGCTTGTGCCAGTCTGCCAACCTCGCTGACCTTACCCATTTCTTTAAAAAATTATCCTAAGGACAAACACACACACCCATGCCCGAGGGAGGACTCGAACCTCCGCCGGGACCAGCCGCACAGTCCACGACTGCAGCGCCTAGACCGCTCGGCTAATCCCGCGCCGCCATTAAATGTCATTCAGTAGTGTCTCACAGTTTCTTGCTAAGCATCCAGGTGTTCCTCAGTCTCCTCTTCGTCCTCCTTTCCCAAAATCACAATCATCTGCGAGTACCATTGCTTGCATCTCGTCCTCTCCATTTCTTTATTACATCTTAGTTGTTATTTCATGTAAGATCACAGTGAAAAGGAGAGATGACAGTGCACTGCACTGACACTACTTGTTTGATGGAACCAATCCATCCTTTCACTTCCCAAATTTACACAACTGAGACTTCCACAGCACATCTCCTCCACTATGCTTTTTGCCTCTTTTTCCACTCTCTTCTTTTCTGGCGCTGCTCGAAGTTTCTTCTACACTAAATAGTAAGTACTAAAGCGAACTGGGGAGAAACAGAAATTTATGGCATAACTTGACCAGAAGAGAGAACCAGTTGGTAGGACACGTCTTGAAGCATCCACGAATTGTCAGTTTGGTATTGGAGGGAAGAGTGTCGGATACTAATTGCAGAGGCACAGAGATGAGGCTTGCAATGGATGGACCAGAGTGGAAACCTTCATCGTAACTATCTTCGGGCTGAAGACAAAAAAAAGTATTCCAAATCTTTCTGAATCATTTCATCATACTGAGCACACTGGTTAATTTTAAGAACTAACGTGTTAATAAAACATGAGTCGTATTGCTTTTATTTGTATTCCGAGTCATGAAATTGTTCATTATTATCAATCGGGAATGAATAAATGTAATTCTATGGTAATTCCAGACGCTTGATTGCAATTTATCGTGGATGTCATTAGGTTTATACTATTGCGTCAGCTCTTCAAGAATAATGAACACTGCTATCAATATGCTAGCCGTCCTACTGTTGCCTGTGAGTTAGGATTATCATTATTAGGTGATTTAATTTGAAGAAATCGAAAAATAAATGATTGTCGGAAGGAGTGACTCAGCATATAGGAAACTCAAAAGAATCTTCGGTGAAATTAAGAGCAAGGGTGGTAACATAAGAGTGCAACGGGCATTCCACCGTTAAATGCAGAGGAGAGAGCGGATAAGTGGAATGAGTACACTGAAGCCTCTATGAGGGGGAATATTTGTCTGATGTGATAGAAGAAGAAGAAGGAGTCAATTTAGAAGAGACAGGGAATCCATTATTAGATTCAGAATTTAAGAGAGCTTAAGATCAAATAAGGCAGAAGGGATAGATAACATTCCATCAGCATTTCTAAAGTCATTGGGGGAAGTGGCAACAAAACGACTATTCACGTTGGTGTTTAGAGTAGATGAGTCTGGCGACATACCACCTGACTTTCAGAAAAATATCATCCACAGAATTCCGAAGACTGCAAGGGCTGACAAGTGCGAGAATTATCGCGCAATTAGTTTAACAGCCCATGTATCCAAGTTTCTTACAAGAATAATATAGAGAAGAATGGAAACGAAAACTCAAGATGTGTTAGATGACAATTATTTTTGCTTTAGGGAAGGTAAAGACACCAGAGAGGTAACTCTGACGTTGCGGTTGATAACAGAAGCAAGACTAAAGAAAAATCAAGACACCTTCATTGGATCTGTTGACCTGGAAAAAGCGTTCGACAATGTAAAAAGCTGCAAGATGTTCGAAATTCTGAGAAAAGAAGTAGGGGTAAGCTACAGGGAGAAAAGGGTAATATACAATATGAACAACAACCAAGAGGGATTAATAAGAGTGGACGACCAAGGACGAGGTGTTCACATAGAAAGGGGGTAAGACAGGGATGTAGTCGTTCGATCCCTAATGTTCAGTCTGTTTATCGAAGAAGCAATGATGGAAATAAAAGAAGGGTTCAAGAGTGGAATTAAAATTAAAGAAGAAAGGATATCAATGATAAGATTCGCTGATGACATTGAAGCGAAGAAGAATTACATGAGCTGCTGAATCGAATGAACGGTCTAATGAGTACAGACTATAGATTTAGAGTAAATCAAAGAAAGACGAAAGTAATGAGTAGTAGCAGAAATAAGAATAGCGAGAAACTGAACATTAGGACTGATAGTCACGAAGTAGATGAAGTTACGGAATTCTACTACGTAGGCAGCAAAATAACTGACTGACGGAGTAAGGAGGGCATCAAAAGCAAACTAGCAGTGGCAAAAATGGCATTCCTGATCAAGAGAAATCTAGTAGTATCAAACATAGATATTAATGTAAGGAAGAAATTTCTGAGAATGTGCGTTTGAAGCACAGCATTTTATGATAGTGAAACATGAACTATGGGAAATGGAACAGAAGAGAATCAAAGCATTTGAGATGTGCTTTTACAGACAAATGTTGAAATTTAGATGGACTAATGAAGAGGTTTTGCGCAGAACCTGAGAGGTAAGGAATACATGGAAAACACTGACAGGATGATAGTACATCTGCTAAGACATGGGGGGATGACTTCCATGGTACTATAGGGAGCTGTAGAGGACAAAAACTGTAGAGGACGGCAGAGATTGGAACACATCCAGCAAGTAATTGAGGACGTAGGTTGCAGTTGCTAGCCTGAGATGAAGAGGTTGGTACAGGAGAGGAATTAATGGCTGTCCGCACCAAACCAGTCAGAAAACTAAAGAAACAAGAAAAAAAGTTAAGTTTTGTAGAATATGCATCATTAACGGGAGAGCGTTTGAAGATGTTCGTGAAAGCTGAAATAATAATCACCTGACGTGTCTGCTCAACCTTTTTAGGAACCAGCTCTGTCGTGAAAGTACTACTTTGCAGCTGACAATCTAACGCAACCGGACTACGGTTGATAAAATGGTCGTCTGATTCCTGTGAATAATCTCAAAGTCAACATTAGGCTTTGTGTTTCATTGTTCAAAGCTGTGCAGTTTCTTCCACAGTGCTGCAATTTTCGGCTCGCTGCAAACGACGTGAATG
Organism: Schistocerca cancellata; assembly: GCF_023864275.1. Classification (NCBI taxonomy): domain Eukaryota; kingdom Metazoa; phylum Arthropoda; class Insecta; order Orthoptera; family Acrididae; genus Schistocerca; species Schistocerca cancellata. The sequence continues at coordinate 159,680,484 of NC_064627.1, read as the reverse complement.
GCTGTTTCTAGCGTTGCGCACGTTTTGCCTTACTTTGTTCCGCAGTTTCCTTTACTGTTTATAAAGTGTCGGATTTCGCTTGAAAC